>NC_033642.1:159567-176669 GCF_001540865.1 Ananas comosus
TATTATATAAATTATAATATATATATAGTATATATTATATTATATAATATATATTATATATGTAATTATATATGACGGTTTTTTTTTTTTTTGAAGAGATAGCTAGATACACGCTAGTCTCGTTCGTTTATTTTATTTAGTAAATAAATAAATAAGAAACTAGCTGGATATAACAGTGTTGAATCGACTAGGATTCGAACTTAGAACCTCGGGTACCAACGTCATCATAGCGCCTTTGTCGTACTTTTGTGCTATGGATTCTGGTCGTCCAATTATAATTATCTGTATATTAGCTTAAATTGCAGAAAGCTTCACCTGAAATTATATTAAAAATCTATATTTTGTCTACCATTTAAATCATTTTTAGGAAATATTTTTAGTGGGTATGGCGTTAACATCTTGAAATAGTAAATGACGTTAAATGATTTATTCTTTACTTTTCTATAATAAAATTTAAACTTTTTAATATATTTCTGTCATTTTTAAATGATATTTTTTGGTATAAATTTATAAAAAAATAAATATGGAATAGTGATATGTAACCCTTTGACTTGGAAAAACATGCGATGTAAAATATATAAGATTTTAAAAATAGATGAGCGAATAATAAAAAAAAATAATATTCACGAATTTTTTTTTTGTAAATTTAGCTTTTATATATATATTTATAATATATATATAATTATATTATATTAAATGTGATCAGTGTGAATTAATCTTTCATTTCTATTTTCTACGTGTTGTGCTACGTATCCTCTAATTGAATTAAGCAGGTTGATTAATCTCCTTTTAATCTTTCCTGTGCTTGTATCCTCTTGGTTATTAATTCTTTTCGGTCCAACCGTTGAGAATGGTCGTCAACAAAACGCACCCACTCTCTATTTAACTATTCACCTGTGCATTATCGATCCTCTACGCTTTTTACTGTTCATTCCTTTGACTTATATTAATTAATTTCATGGTATTTTATAATAATTATATTAATAATAGGTTAGTTTTAGTTTCGAGATTTATTAATGTTTTAATCAGAAGGTATTCTTGTTGCTTGATTCGAGTAGTGGCACAGATAGACATAAATTAATTAATTTATCCCTAATAGTTTTCTTTCTGCGGAGTTAGAATTGAAGAATCTCATTATACTCTCATATCGATGTTAGCTCCAACTGTCATCAATTTAAAAAACTTTATGTATTGTTTAAATTTTAATTGATCTTAGTTAATGCATTGGCAAAATTATATTTAAGCATTTAATTACCCACGCTATCTAATAGAAGCTTGTATTATTTTCTTCTAGATTTTTTAAAATATGAAATAAAAGGATATAAATTAATTGAGTTATAATATAAATGCATGGCTAATGGAAAAGATTCATATATATTATAATAATATAGTATATAGTATATAATATAGAGTCCGGCTGGATAATCTATCGATTATCACCAAGGGTTTGGTACTATCTTCTTGAGTTTTCGCACCGTTATATTTAACCCTTTGATTATGTTTTTATCCCGTTGAGACTTATTAGCTATTTCAGCCAACACTCTAGCCAACCCGAGAGAGCCAACATCATCTAACGTTATATTCTCAATCACAAGGTGTTAAAAAATTATCAGTGCACCAATTAATCGTGGTGCGATTGATATGTTAATTTCTAGCCAATCTATATATAATGTAACTAGGCTATCTATACTATCGCTCGTGGCTATCAATTTTGTTTTTTTCGTATGATGTACGGCTTCCAAATTGCTGATGGCGGTCTCGTTAATACTTGACTACACTAATTAAATTATTTAGCAAATCAAATTTCATAATTTTATTTCGATATCATGTACCTATTCAAAAAGTAGTTCTAAATTGAATCGGCTGAAAATTAAATAATCCATAAAAATGATGAAAATCAGAATTAAATTCCAATTGATCAGATGAATACTGGATTTTATCTGCTAAAAATAGTGAAAAAATTTCTATAAAATTTTATCGCATTATGGTATTGTTTTACATCTCGGTAAAGTTCACAACACATCCTACAGTTTGGCCATCTATAAATTAATCTTATTTGAGATATTGTTTGATTCTACTTTAGTCAATATGAGTTCGAAAAAATTTGAAATTTAGTTCCAATACTTTCAATTTAGTGTAGATCAAGTCTAACGGAGCCGATCGTCGATTTGGAAGCCGCATCATCAAAAACAACTTGGTAGCACGGAGCCCTTCGTGCTACCGATAGTATAGTAGCCAGACTCTCTCTCTCTCTCTCTCTCTCTCTCTCTCTCTCTCTCTCTCTCTCTCTCTCTCTCTCTCTCTATATATATATATATATATATAGAGAGAGAGAGAGAGAGTACTACTTTTGAGCTTTCAAAAGTACGGAAGCCTTCGTATTTATAAGTTATTTTCGATGATAAAACATTCGATTCGACGATCGGTTCCATTAGGTATAATCTATGCTATTGGTACTATTTAGAAACCAAATTTCATAAATTTTTGACATCATTTATTAAGTAATCAAAAGGTCCCAAAAATGACTATTCTAACGGTCGATGTGGCATGCTTTTAAGTTTAGCAGTGTAGAACAATCAAAATTACATAAAACTTTAATAGAAAATTCTACTTAATATCAATAGTAAGATCAATTTAAAAATTGAGTCTTTTATTAGTCTTTTTTATGCGATTTTTATTTTTAGTCATTTATTTTGAAGTTATTCGTTCACTAGATAAATGAAGTTAAAAAATTATAAAATTTAGTTTTTAGATAGTTCTAATATAATAAATCATGTCTAACGGAACCAATCATCAAATCGGATATCTCATCATCGAAAATAATTTACAAGTACGGAGACCTCCCTACTTTCCAAAGTATAGAAGCCTAGCTTTCTCTCTCTCTCTCTCTATATATATGTATGTATGTATGTATGTATAGTGTAAAGCTATTATGCTATCAAAAGTATACGAGAGTTGATGCTTTCGACTTTTTGATTATTTGATCAAGAATTGTAGGGTCAGGATGATAGTGGTACCTCTTAGGATAGAGTGATCTCTTCAGAATAATAATATTAATCCAATGGTTAGAGATGGTCAAAGTGGTTGATCCAAAGATCAAAAAATTGGAAACACCAACTGATCCCATATACTTCCATATACTTCCTAAAGCATAGTAGCTGTACTCTCTTTCTCTCAGGGAAAAAAGAAAAGAAAATGTAGTTAATTTGGACCTAGTAATTTTTATTTTCTTTAGTATATATAAATTAATACGATAATTATAACTAAGACTTTTTTCGAATCTTTTTTGGATAACATCGATCGTGTTAGAGCCCCACGCGTAAACTCCCATCACTTTCTTTTCGAAAGTCCTATGTTCGATTTCTACACCTAATTCATCTTATCTCTATCGTGTAATTAAACAGAGTTTTATTAATATTATTATTTGCGTTAACTATTATTACTTAAATCGATTTTTTTTGGTAGCAGCTATAACTCAAATGTTCCACCCATGCATGTCCATAATTAGCTCAATTTCCTATATATTATTTACTGTGGAGAAAAACATTAATTCGTATTTCATTAATTCTTGTTCATTTTGAGGATACGCATCATCATGCACGTGTGGTAAACAAAATACTTTTATTAAGATTCATTCAATTACATAAGTAATATAAATAATCATCCAAAAGTTATTTCTTTTTTCGAAAAAGAAACTCATTGTTATCAGGCGAACCATACACACGCACATGTACATGAATTACTGATGAATTAATTATGACAATAATAGAAAAGTTCCGTTATATTTAAAAGCAAATTCATCACTAAAAAAAAAAAAAACGAGAGGAGAAAATATTCCACATTCAAAAGCTTGACTACGTTTTAGAGTTATAATCTCAATTGACTAGGACTTCTAAAACCTAATCCCTAAATTTGGCGGGCTAACACTATTTTAAGCTAGTGTTACTTAGTTGCTTAGCTTGGGAAACTACATGGAAATTGCACTATGGACCAAAGAAAAAAGTATCACTGGCTAAGAAATTGACTATTCTATTATTTATTTCCTAGTCAATGTAGAATTGGTAAAATAAGGCTTATGCATATATAGCTGAACCTGGGCTTGAAGATTAAGTTATCTTGTCACAGATTAGGTAGGAAGATATATTAGTTAAATAAAATTGATTTTGCACAGAGCCTAAACATTAAGGGGTCGTTCAGAAGCGGAAAGTGGAGGGCGATGTAAAATTTGTGAGTTTCGTAAGCTCGACTTTATCTCCTATCCCATCAAAGTCAAAAGGCATCTCAGTATAATTTATGAGTTAGAATTTGGACGATTTTTTAACTTCTATGTTGAAATAAATGTCCGTACTGATGATATTTTTATAGTCACAAATTCAACCTTCAATGTCGACGAAAATAAAGAGACCTTAACAGATCTTAACTTATTGTTGTTCCTTGCCAAAACAGGACAAAAAAGGTAACCGTACATTGAAATTAATTTACTTCTATTTAGGATGAGACACAATTCAAAACAACTCAAAATACATTTGGATTATCGGGTTTGGATCTAATCTGGCCCGATCCGACTTGTCTGGCCGACCCAACCCAACTATTGTGGGTTGTGACTTCCAAAATAAAGGCCCAAACATATTTTGTCCCCTGATGTTAACTTATTCGCCGATAAAGTTTTTTTTTTTTATGTGATTGTAAGTTAGGAGTTTAATTTTAATTCGATAACACTTGTATCTGATTTGGAGATATTTTCGTCCACCAAATACTCTAAGTTTCTTAAACACTTCTCGTCCACCAAATACTCTAAGTTTCTAGATGTAATATTAGATATCTCATCATCGAAAACACTGCATCTAGATGTAATATTAGATATTTAATCACTTCTCGTCCACCAAATACTCTAAGTTTCTTAAGTTTTTTTTTTTTTTTTTTTTTTTTTTGAGTGAGAAACATAATAAACTACGTGCTGATTTTTTTTTTTAATATACTCAACTAAAAATATGAAACAACTAAACTTGGAAGTTGAAATTTAGGATACTACCTAGTAAGCTCTTAGCCAACTACACAAAGGACGTCAGTTTCTTGAGTAAAAATTATTATTTGCTTCTGATTCATCTATTTGATCATTTTTACCATTTCGTCAACTTTTAATTCTCATGCAGATATACAAATGCATTGCAAGTAGATAATTACTCGGTCTTTGATTAAAAATAGACAAAAACATATAAAAGTTATCTGAACTATGAATCGTTTTGAGTCGACTATCCAATTTTTTAAAATTTTGATTTTATTATTCAACCTTTCAATTTGTTTTATTTGAATCAGCCGATAATAGCTTAACTTCAAAATTTAATTGCATTGTTTATCTTTACATCTTAGTTAGCATTACTTTATGCAATTCTCACAGCTATTGATCCATAGTTCAAATAAATTTCATATGTTTTTACCTTTAAAAAAATATGCATAACAACTAAAATGAAACCCTTAATTAGGGAAAAAAAAAATTAATTGTTTCTATATCAATGGATGGAATAGTTTCACTCTAAACAATCATAATTTGAAAAATAAAAAAGTTATATTTTAAAGCTTCATAAGATTATATACAAGATATGTAATTAGTACTTTCGATTAAAAAGAGAAATTTAATAAACTATTCAATAAATTTAAAGAATCTAATTATAAAATTCAAAAGTTTAAGAATCAATTTACAAAAGTGCTAAATTTTAGGAAGTTTATTTTTTTATACTGTTTTGAAAATTTTTAAAGTTTTAATTATTATTAAATTTAAATTTTTTTTTTTTTTAATTCGCGCACAACTATCTGAGACTCTTCTTCTTCCTCCTCCTCCTCCATTCCCATCTCAAGCATGCACTAGAATCCGAGCTCCGAAATGCTCAGTAATGGTGACGCGCCTACTCGCGTTCCCCCTCAAACCCTACTCTCCTCCTCCTCCTCCTCCTCCTCTGCCTACTCCCCCCTTTCCCTTCTCTCAGAGATTCAAAATCCCATTTTCCTCCTCCCCGAGATCCCAATTACGCAAATTCGCGGCGTACTCACATGCCGAATCTGCTGCAGAATCGAAGTTTGATGTCGAATTTTCGAGAGAATCGGAAAAGGAGGAGCTTTCCTGGGACCAATTCAACTCCTTGATCCAAGTCCACTGCTCGAAAGGCCACCTCGACGAGCCCTTGGATCTCCTCGCCCGCATGGAGGCGCTGGGCATGCGCCCCGACCCCTCCTCCTACGCCTGCCTCATCGACGCCCTCGGCCGCGTCGGCCGCACCCTCGAAGCCGACGCCATCTTCCAGGAGATGCGGCGCTTCGGCCTCCGCCCCGGCCCGGCGCACTACAATTCGCTCCTCGGAGCGTTCCTGCGGAAGGGGCAACTGCACCTCGCCGACCACCTGCTTGTGGAAATGCACGAGAGAGGCGTCGCAAGGAAGAGAGAGACCTTCTTGCTGCTCCTCGATTCCTACGCGCACGCTGGGAGGCTAGAGGACAGTTGGTGGGTCCTTGCGGAGATGAAGCGGCGGGGAATTCGATTGGATACCTATGTTTACAGCAAGGTGCTTGCGCTGTACAGGGATAACGGCATGTGGAAGAAGGCGATGGCGCTCGTGATGGAGATGCAGGAGCTGGGGATCAAGCCGGATAGAAGGATTTACAATGGGATGATCGACACGTTTGGGAAATACGGTCGGTTGGACGATGTGGTGAAGGTGTTCGATAAAATGCTTGGGAGAGGGTTGAGGCCGGATATTGTGACTTGGAATGCTTTGATAAGGTGGCATTGTAGGGCCGGGGACCTCAAGAAGGCGTTAGGGTTTTTTGCGAAGATGCAGGAAGAGGGGTTGTACCCGGATCCGAAGATTTTTATTACAATTATTAGCCGGTTGGGGGAGGAGGGAAAGTGGGGTGAGATCAAGAGACTGTTTGAGGGGATGAAACTTAAAGGTCTTAGGAAAAGTGGGGTCATTTATGCAATCTTAGTTGATATTTACGGGCAGTATGGGCAGTTTAGGGATGCCGAGGATTGTGTAGCTGCTCTTAAGGCGGAAGGTCTCCAGCTTTCGGCCAGCGTCTTTTGTGTACTCGCAAATGCTTATGCTCAGCAAGTAAGTTTATGTGGTCAGCAAGTGAATGAGATTGGTATTTCTGCTTATGAGGTGGTTGTGATATCGATAATAGTAGATTTTTTTATACTTGAAAACAGTATAGTTTGCTTTAGACCAGAGAAGTAGCATTGTCGTTCGTTATTAGCTAACATCTTCATTAGATTGGAAAAAGCCCTTTCATTTTCTTTGGATGGTAATATAACTCCCTAAAAAGGTTATCCGTAAATAAGCTTAGAATAAGTAACTTATTCTAAGAAGAAAGGGTTAAGATTAGTAAAGGCTAGTAGTTTTAAGCATTAAACTAGACAAATTTGTTGTCTATGCAATGTGTAGTTTTGATATATTGGTTTTTTTGTGTAGCTCCCTAGATAAGTTTAGCTCGCCGAAGTAGAGCCCTTATCAGTCCAAGCATTTAGGCCAAGGTTAGCTCAAACTGGATTGAATCTTTTGATCAAAAAAATTTTCACCAGAGAATCAAGTAATCCTGGCTCTTTTTTATGTTGAGCAGTATTTGAATCAACGGTTAACTGTTAACTCCACTTATCAGCCCGATTGGAGCAGTAGTCATCTTGGTCTTGATCTTTATTAATTTCCGGGCAGCTTTTAGCCTTACTTCTGTACATGTTCTCTGATGCATTATGCCTCTGCCTTTTCGTCTCTACTCTTCTATGCTTCTGTTGTATTCTTTTACTTTGAAGACAACATAACATCTGGTAACTCGGTTTCAGGGTTTGTGTGAGCAAACAGTAAAAGTATTTAGATTAATGGAGGAAGAAGGTATTGAACCAAACCTTATAATGCTCAATTTGTTAATCAATGCGTTCGGTATTGCTGGAAGGCATTTAGAGGCAGTAGCAGTATTTGAACATATCAAGGACAGTGTAAGTAGCATCTCTGGTAGGAAAACGAATTGCTGTATCTGTTTTTCTCTTAGAATTTTTGTTTACTTACTATCAACTCAAATTTTATCTGCCTCATTACTACTTACAGGGTATCAGTCCAGATGTGGTTACGTACAGTACTCTCATGAAAGCATTCATGAGAGCAAGACAATATGAAAAGGTTCTCTTCCTTTACTGCATCAACTAACTTGTTTGTCGTAAATCTAGATTAGATTAATCATTCTCTTGGGTTCTGTGACTTCTGTCAATTTGCGACAGATACATCTTTCTCCATGTATATGCATTTAGATTACAATTTAAAAAGATTTTTGTGCTTTACATATAGATAATTTAGTAAATAGAAATAGTGGTGGGAACTTTTATATAAGCCTTGATCTTTGTTGACCTTTATTACGCTTTGATATGGTTGAATTGGTTATATTGGGAACTTACATTAAAAATGTGAGGACTTACATTCTTCTTTTTTTCTTTGGTGTGGGCTTGATCAGGTCTTAGGAATATACAAGGAAATGGAGAGTGCTGGATGTACCCCAGACAGAAAAGCTAGGGAGATTCTGCAGAATGCCTCAATCATACTACAACAACGAGGATGTAAGTGCTTCATATGCTGTCTTGTTTTTCTGCTCGCGGGGATCCGGTCATTTAGCTTTACTGTTGTTTTCATCACAGGCAGTTTAGTTGGTTGAAGTTCGAAACCTCTTCAGATTCTGAGGCATTACAATGTTTTTCCAAATAACAAGACAGGTAAGCGCCATCTTTTTCTGCTTTATCATAGACGTGCTTCGTGATGGATAATCCTTCCCAGGAAAATACACTTAACATATCAAGAGTTTGTCTTTGTGCATCTTATATTTTATATCCGCTAGGGCATTCCTTTGGTGCAACAATTGTTCCACTGCTTCTCATTCTAGTTCTCTAAAATTTTATAACGTGTATTCAGCGATCTTTCATCTGTCTTACTTTATAAGTGCTCCTCTTACCCGGACTCCTTTTCTAAATGAGATAATTAACAGTCCTTAGCTTTGCGGTGACAGAAATTGGAAGCAATTAAACACTTTCCGAGCAAAGCAACCTCCAATTCTGCAAAGAAAGGATCCCAATTGATGTGGTAGTTAATCCGCGGAGTTATCAGATGTTACAAACTGCATAACATCATTAAAATTTCTGGAAAAGTATGAGTGGTTCTGCGAATGTTTGAGAAGGTATACTAAGTAGTATGATACTTTAGCATCTTTCTTAGCTGATTTTATGTCGTATTCGAGTTCTGTAACGTGCTTCCTATGTCTTACTCGTTCTTGTATTTTGTGCTTCTTTTTTCTTCAGGAACTATTTGGCACCTGCTTTGGGGAATACAAATATTTGTGAACAAGAAATAGGAAAAATAGCATGCAGAGCCTTATATAAAGAGGAGGAATATGCGAAACGCGATTCCTGGTTCGCTAGAAGCTTATATGGAGGAACATAAAATTGAATGTAAAATCGTGGAAGTTTTGAGATAATTTCTATAACTTTTTCTGATGTTTATATGTAATAATGTGTCTTAAGTTTATGCTGAGGGTTGTTCCTCGTAAAGAGTATGCATTGTGCGATAATTTCAGCATCTGTGCTCCTATTGTTAGCATTTGTAAAACTTTGGTTATCTTGTGTTGAAGATGGGCCTGATTGGATTAGTTTATTCGGATTGTATGAGATTATACGGAATCAAAAAGTTGTTGAGAAAATGGAGTAAGGTTTTAAAAGTTCGGCAAACGAGTCAAATACGAGCTAAATTTTTCAGCTCGTTTAATAAACGAGTCGAACACGAGCTGGGATGAACTCACTCGTGTTTGGCTCGATAACAGCTTGACTATATATATTTTACATTTATATATGTAAATAAAATAATTAGTTTTTAGCTTAATTTAAATATAAAGCCCAACTTAATTATAAAAAGTTTATTTATATGTAAAGTTTTAACTATTAGATCAAAGTGAAATAGGTAAGATTTTATAAATTTATTTTCTATATGTATCTTTTATAATTTTTTTAACTTGTTGTTCATGAGCCAGCTCCTGTTCGACGTGATACTTTAACAAGCCAATTCGTGTTCGGTTTGTTTATGAAATGAGTCGGCCTCAACTCGCTCGTGTTCGGCTTGTTGACACCCCTAGTCCCCCCACAACGTCTCACACCCATATAATACCCAATCTCCCTCTCATTCTCTCTCTACCACTCTTTTTTATTAGGATTATGCTACTTTTCCCTCCAATTCAAACCTCCCTCTCTTTTACCTCCTCATCTATGAAGAACACGGCATTCTCTCCTCCTCCACCGCCGACTTCTCTCTACCCCACCCCTCACCACCATCACCACCACCTCCTCCTCCTCTTCCCTCAACCCCCTTCAATCCCCCACCACCTCTTCCTCAAAACCTACAATCCCCACCCTCTCCGCCACCGCTCACCCCGTCCCCTCTCCGCCGCCTCCGACAAGGTATAGCCGTCGAAACTTTGTAATCCGAACTCTCATATGCATAATTCTCTCTCCTCCTTATTCTTCATTAGGCCTCAGAGCTCCATCAATGGGATTCGATGACTGCGCGCTTCGCCGCCGCCTCCAACGTCCCCTTCCTCCTCATCCAGCTCCCGCAGATCCTGCTCAATGCCCGCAACCTCCTGTCCGGCAACCGCGCCGCCCTCCTCGCCGTCCCCTGGCTTGTAAATCCCCCTCCCGAATCCAACTCAAGCGCTTTCTCGAAAAGCTGCTGAATTTGTTGCTGCTGCTGCTGCTGCAGGGGATGCTCACAGGGCTTCTGGGGAACCTGACCCTGCTCTCCTACTTTGCGAAGAAGAGGGAGAGCGAGGCTATCGTCGTCCAGACGCTCGGCGTCGTCTCCATCTTCGTGGTCTTGGCACAGTTAGCCGCAGCAGGGGCCATGGCGCGGCCCGTCTTCTCGGCGATCTCCGCGGTCGTGTTACTCGGCCTCGTGCTGAATTTCATGAACTATTTCGGTAGGCTCGATTCCGGGCTCTGGCTACTCTGGGAGGACTTCATCACTGTCTCGGGCTTATCCGTGCTCCCGCAGGTCGGCTTTATCCTCTTTCGGATTGGATTGGTTGGAAAGGTTGTGTTTTTATTGCGTGATCGAAAAATTGCAGGTAATGTGGTCGACGTTTGTTCCCAGTATCCCGAATAGTATATTGCCGGGGATCGTATCTTGTACCGTTGGAGTTGCGGTTGTCGCCATGGTAGGTCTTTTATACCATACCAACTAGTTATCTTAGCTACTGATTTGGGCAAAAAGAGAAATGTTTTGATGTTTTTCGCATTCGGTAATTACATGCGTAAGAGCCACTGTAACCAGGTTTAATACTATGATAAGCACTTTTATTATCCTTTCCGACATATTCGTGTTCATCTGTAGTGCGGAATTTTAAGGATTTTCCAATGTCTTTTTGTTTCGGTTCCATTATATTGCTTCTTGTCGAGCCTATAGCGACAAATGAATTCGAAATCATCATAACAAGTTGACCTCGAACTGCATTTCTAGATCTCATTTACGAAGTTTAATGTGGTTCTTCTTCTTCTTTAGCGCTGTTTATCTGTACTGTCGAACATCTCTACGTGTCTGTCGAAAATTTCTGATTTTGCAGGCACGGATAGGTAAACTTCCCGAGGATTGGGTGAAGTTTGTCAGGTCGATATCTGGCTGGACCGCCACATTACTGTTCATGTGGATGCCTATTGCGCAGATGGTGCGAAACTGATTCGCTTCGATTCATTAAACTCTGTAAATCATGGTTCTGAAACATTGCTGTAATAACCGAGCTGTGTTATCATGGACAGTGGACAACCTATCTCAATCCGGACAACATCAAGGGCTTATCGGCTCTTACAATACTGCTCGGCATGATCGGGAACGCTCTCATGATCCCGCGTGCTCTATTCATCCGTGATCTTATGTGGTATGTTGGGTCACCCGAAGAATGTAATCTTTTTTGAAGTTAGCTTGATTTATTTTCATTTCCTGTTTCAACTGGGAACGAAGTATCGGACATTCGCGCCTTTTTCAGGTGCCTAATGTCAAAAGATTTATGCATTCTTCGTCTCTGCAGGTTCACAGGTGCATCTTGGGCATCAATCCTTCATGGTTGGGGAAATTTGGCCTGCATGTATTTGTTAGTTCTCTTGGATTAAAAAAAAACTCTTTTTCGGATCTATATTTTCTTCAACAAAGTTTGGCATTCCTTTTTCTGAACTTACTGCTTCTGTTCTCACAGTTTCGACAGTATAAGCAGCGCCTTTTTCTTCCCAGCAACACTCAGCTTATTCTTATGGATAGGTATTCCTCTTTACATTAGTTTTCGGTTGCAGTTTTATAATGATCACTCAGATTATCTATCACAATTACTCGAATGAAGAGCACATTTGTCATTGTAAATCCAGTTGTATGATCCCTGTTACAGCTTATGGATTTCGAAAAACCTACTTTTAGGTACTGATGAAAGAGTAAAATGTGCTGACACTCTAAATTTGGTTGAAGATAAATAGAAGATGCTGCAAAACATTTGTTATGGTTGTGGTTTTTGCTTTAGCGACGTAATTAGCATTCTGTCTCTCAATCAGGAGCTGCTCTCTGGAGAGATACCGCAGTCTACGGATACAATACACCATTGAAATCCTTAAGAGAACTTGCTTTCGGACGATGACGAGCAAGAAATTTTCACGGTAATAATTCTTTGTATATGAATCTCCTATTGCCACAATCGTTTCTCTGCTGTCGACCAATTTAACTATTCTTTGGCATGCTGACAGGCAAACTATCCTTTCCGATTCAATTGTGAAACCTCCATGAGCTGTAAATAGTTCTGCTGATTGCTGGCTCTGAAGGTATTCCATCAGATACAGGCCATTTCCTTCATAAGCATCACTTTATGTTCGATAGATTCTTACGGTGCGACGGCGTCTACTTCCATTAATTTAGTTGGTATCTCATAGACTTACATGCGACCATAGGCTTTAAAACTAGAATACATATGTTCAAGCATTAGCAGATCATTCACCAACTGACAATTTGGCAAAAAAGTAAAAAACAGAACAGCGAATAGTAGTAGAGAAGATATTAGTTTTTAACCGGCAAACTCTTTTGTACCAATACTTAGGCCAAACATTACTTGCAGTTTCCTCGATAGATACCGCTTCTTATATGCTCTTCGGGATGATTATTATCCTTTTTTATACTCATAGTTCGGTCTATACATGATTGAATGCACCGTTTCTCGGTATTTCATTCATATTCCATGTTAATTACCATCTCTACTACTTGTGCTTTCAGGTAATTGTGTACAGGTAAACCCCAGTGGCTGATACGCAGTTTAATTGTAGCAAGAACTTGAAGATACTTAGCAGGAGCTAATGAAATATTTCTACAGAACATGTTTCTCTGGCATTGTTCAACAATGCAAAGTTCCTTCCTTCAGAAAGAAAAGCAAATGTTCCAAATTCTTGATGAGTAGGAGAGTACCTTTTTTTTAATTCTTCTTGCTGCAATTTTTTTAGGCTGCGTGTTTAATAATCAGCAATGGAATTGTACAGTACTGCAGAAATATGATCTACTCTTTAGTAACTTTACCATGGTTTCTGCCATGTTTGTCGTTCTTAAATTGTGTTGCTAAAAACAAGAGCAAGACCAATATTTTGCAAGTGACCGAGTAAATAGCAAATCACAAAAAACAAGATAAATATTACGACTATGATCGGATATCAAACTTTAAGTTCTTCGTGCTATTCTTATTCTTTCATGCAGTGGTATGAGAAGCCTGTGATCTGCCACTCAACATCTTTGTACATTAGACTTGAAGATATGATAAATTTCAGATGATGCAATTGAATTAGAGGCAAGCTCATTGTCTATTGCTTGTTCAGATAAACAAATGGTGAGAAGATGAGAGGTGGTTTCCATTCCAGCAGCAGATAAGGATTAAACTTGTGGTGGTGAAGAAAGGGATCTTTGAATGGATGATTACACCAGAAATGTCAGATATCTCACAGTCACAGGAACTTATTCGACGGCAACAGTATAAACTACTCTTCACATCAGATTTTTCCTCCTCTTTTGTTTCAGGTTTTCTATCACTAGAGTTGAGATGGTACCACAAAATGTTCAAATTTGCTAATTTAAAGGCTCCCAGATGCTAGCCCCCTACATCCAACAAAAGAGAAGAGGAGGCAATAATTTAAATTCTTGTACACTACATGATGGCTTCTACTTCCCATTTAAAGCTACTACAAAAACACAACATTTCATCATCACAAATTACAAGAAGCAAAATATATAACAACAAGATGTAGCATAATTAGCAACATTGCTGTAAATATTCATTCACAATATATAGATTCATCAGACACATTCTTGCATCTCATTTCAAGGAAAAAGTAACAAAATTCACATCTTTGTATGTGAGACAATTACTATATAGCCTTAAGAAAACAAGAAAGAATTTTTAGGGAAAAGAAAAATGAAAACCTGGAGTTGATTATATCTTGCGAAATTGTTGCTGAATCCAATCCAAGACAACTACTTGAACAGCTCTTCTTCATCTTCATCACTCAGCAGCTCATCATCATCATCATCATCATCAATGGCGAAGGTGCTCATCCTCGCCGACGCCTGCTTCGCCAGGCGCACAATCTTCGCAGCCTCGCTCCGCGCCTTCGCCTGCTCCTGCAGCGCCTTCTTCAGCTTCCGCCTCTGCTCCTTCAATTCTGCGACGATCCTGTCGTTGCTCTCCCAATCCCCAATCCCCAAATCCCCCGTCCCTTTGCCGCCGCCGCCGCCGCCGCTCCTCTGCGACGACGCCGCCGACTTCTTGGGCGAGAACGCGAAGCAGCACATCGATGTGTGGCGCCGTGATGGCGAGGGGGAGAGGGAAGGGGAGGCTCCGCCTCTCCGCGAGCTCCGCAGCGTGATCGGAGGGGGCGGAGAGAGCCCGGATGGGGAATTTGGCTTCGAACTCTTCCCTGCGACAACAGTAGGATCTGTCCCCGTAGAAGTCGACGTCTTGGGCTCAACTGGCTAGGGGGTGCTGCGGCGCTCCTGGTTCGATGGAGGGGCGACGGTGAGCCATTGTTGGCGACGAGGAAGGATTTGAGGGCACGGAAGCGGGGCTCGAGGTGGGAGAGGAGGAGGGCAGAGTNCGGCGGCGCGCCATTGTGGGCGGCGGGGAAGGATTTGAGGGAGCGGAAGCGGGACTCGAGGTGGGAGGGGAGGAGGGCGGAGTCGCGGGGGAGGTGGGCGGTGTTGAGCGCGGCGATATGCTCGAGGGCGCAGAGGTCCATGGCCTCGGCGATAATGGCGTCCACTGCGGCCGAGGTACCGCCGCTCGCCGGAGGAGATGGGAGGTGGGAGAAGGGGGAGGAGGAAGAGGACGACGCCATTGATGGGGACGGGTGCGGAGGGGGAGGGGTTTAGGGTTTGTTGAGAATTTAATGTGGGGACGAAGAAAAGGAAAGAAGGGAAGTGACGAGAATTAGAAAGTGTTTTTGGTGTGTAAGAGAGAAACGAACGGCTACAAAGGGAGGGGAAATATACTAATATTGTAATAATACCTGCTACGGGTACGCAAAAATGTTGCTTGAAATATTTAGTTTGGTATATATTTTTAATTTACTTAAAAAAAAATTTGTAGCATGTTCAACGACACAGAATATAATCAATCGTATAAAATATCATATCATATCGAATTTTCAAGTTATCTTTTCAAATATATATACTATTATTTTATTAAATTATGAATGTGAGAAAACCATATATTATATTTTGGTCTCTAATCTTTTATAATTTGATTTAGTTTGGCCCCAATCATCCAAATTCTTGTTGTTTTCAATTGAATATAGGCTATAACTTCAGTAAAGTCCTACCAACTCATATTAATTATGGCTATGATCTCTCACGGTGATCCTGACATCACCTTTTTTAAAGTTTTTGAAAGAACATACTGATACATTTAATTCTGTGCCAGAAAAATCAACGTCGGATTATTGATGCTAACTATTAATTTCAAAAGCTCGAGTTATTCAAAAGAAACAGTCAATTCATTTAAGAGTGTACAATATATCGTCCACAAATTTTGATTTGAAAGTCGACCTACTTCGACCTCGGCCAGATAACCCACATGCCTTCTGACTCTATCCAACTCGGCCTTCACCTCCTGTACAAATTTGTAGCATGCGGAAATAAAATTCGTGAGCTGCTTTGATACTATTTGTTGAATATTTAGCATTAATCATGCAGCAATTCACTTAAATTGTACAAACATAGTGGCCATAAATCTCGATTTATAATTTGACCGACTCCAGCCTCACTCCAGACTAAGTCGCGTGGCTCGCAGGCTTTTCGTTAGGACTCTGCCCAACTCGGCCTCCCTCCACATGACATAATATTAGCCTCGCTAAGTTAACTGTCAGATGGTTTAGAGAACCGTAGGTGCGGAGGACGAGATTAGAGTATGGTCCAAACTCCAAACTAGGTTTGATGAGAAGAGGCTAATTATAAGAATCCACAAAGCGCAAAAGAAGGGAAAAGGGTGGTGGTAATGGTGCAATTAATTCAGTAGGTTATAACTAAACTTTAATTATAAGCACAACATTCTTGGTACGCGCAGCAGTACTACAACTAACATCTATAATAACAATAAATTAATATTTAATGCGGCTTCGCCAGGGGCTTTGCTATTGGCTGCTCTTTTGACCGTTGGAGTAGAGAGAGAGAGAGAGAGTAAGAAGATGCTCTCTCTCTCTCTCTCTCTCTCTCTCTCTCTTTCTCTCTCGTCCTTTCTCGCACACCAACTCGTGTTTTTCACAAAAAGAGGGAAAAAAGAAAACAGACACGCTCCGCTGCGTTGTTTGTTGGCTTCGTACGGCGAAGGGTGCGCGCGTAGTAAATTGAAATTGATGTCACGCCACACGCCGACACTTCAGAGGGAAGCTTTTTATGCCACCTGAACAATCGCTTTAACGGTCGGGACGTGCCCTGTCATTAGTCTTCTTCTAACGAGCTGTTTTCATAATTTTTTTTATTTTTATTTTTATTTTTATTTTTTTTTTTTTCCATTCT
>NC_033642.1:176693-280383 GCF_001540865.1 Ananas comosus
TTATTAATATATATATATAATTAGGCTGAAATATTATTAATAACACAAAGCTATTTATGCTATTAAGTTTTCGCCCTTTAGATGAATAAATATACATTTAGGATGATGTAGGCTCCTTAAGGAGTTAAGGTTGAGTAAGTTATTGATTTAATAGTATAATTTAACGGGTAAAAATAGTCAAAGGATTAAATCTAACGTCGGAAAACTTGATAACACCAAATGCTTTGTACTATCGATAGTATCTTAGCCGGACTCTATATATATAGGAAAAACTTCAAATACCCCCCTTGTGGTTTTTTTCACTTTAGTACCCTATGGTTTAATGTGTATCAAGTTAGTATTCTGTGGTTTTGTACTTTTTCACTTTAGTACCCTGTGATTTAAAGTATATCAAGTTAGTACCCTGTGGTTTCGCACTTATCACTTTAGTACCCTGTGGTTTCGCACTTTATCACTTTAGTACCATGTGCTTTAAAAACCACAGAGTACTAACTTGATACAAAAAAAAAACCACAGGGTACTAACTTGATACAAAAATAAAACCAAAGAGTACTAACTTGATACACTTTAAACAACAGGGTACTAAAGTGATAAAGTGAGAAATCACAGAGTACTAACTTAACACACTTTAAATCACAGGGTACTAAAATAAAAAAGTATGAAACCATAGGGGGTTTTTGAAGTTTTCACATATATATATATAGAGAGAGAGAGAGAGAGAGAGAGAGAGAGAGAGAGAGCGCCAAGCATAATACTTTCGAAAATATAAAGAAGTTGATACTTTCAAGTTTTTAACCCTTTCATCAATTTTTTTAATTATTTATAATTTTTGAATTAATATTATACTCACATAAGGACTACTAAATTTTATGGGAATCTCTCAAACCTAGAAGGGATCACTATTATCTCAATCGTATAGTTGTTGATCTAAGGACTAAAAAATTAAAAGCTCCAACTTTTATATACTTCTGAAAGTATAATAACTCCACTCTCTCTCTCTCTCTCTCTCTCTCTCTCTCTATATATATATATATATATGACACAACAAATGAAGGCATATGTTTTTTATGTCGCACTTGCACCACATCACTCATATCACAAGCCAATTAAATCTTTTCTTCCCAAGGAAAAATATAATAATTTTTTTTAAAAAAAAATTGTGGTAGAATGGGCGAATCCTAGGGACATAATTTGATTGATTCCAAACATAGATAACATGGTGCAATTGCAACATCCTAAACTTTTTCTTAGGAGCGTAATTTGATTAGTTGGGAACACAATAATGTGGTGCTATTGCCACATTTCAGATATTTTCCTCAGAAAAAAGTTGCAACTAAAAAAATGATTCTAACAGGACTCGGAATTAGAATTTCCTATTGTCATTATTCGATAGCTTAAGCTACTAAAGAACTATATATGTTTTTAACACTAAGTTCCATTGCTACACTCTTATAAGTATGATCGCCTCCGTAAATATAAGTCATTTTCGATGATAGAGTTTTCGAATCAACGCTCCGTATCGTTAAATATTATCTAAATCATTTAAAACTTTTAAAAACTAAATTTCATAATTCTTCGATATTATTTACCTTACAATCAAAAGATATAAAAGTTGACAATTTTTAATAGCCAGCATAGAATAGTTGCTAGTTTAACGATATAAAAGAATCAAAATCGATTGAATTTTTGATAGAAAATTTTATTCACTATCTAGATAAAGAAGAATAAATCCAATCTTAAATAAAAGAATCCGATTTTTTAATTTTAGGAGGTCGTTTGATTTCGACCGTGTATTTTATACCCACCTGATAGATTTTATTATAATTTTAAAAAGAGTAATGCTTCTATATTTTTTTTTTTCGTTACCGTTCATTCACTCTCATTGAACGATTCATATTTAATTTTTTAAAAATTGTGACCTGCAATAGCAGGTTACTTTGGGAGTGGTACCAATTACGACTTACGAGGTACCTAAAAAAAGAATATTTTTGTCTTTTAACACCTGAGTAATTTAGTAATTTTATCTCTACTATATTGTCAAAACTTTTATTCTCTCTTTGTTTCTTTTTTCTCTCTCTATCTTTCCTCTCATATTTTGGCATTTCATATAAGAAAAGTTTCAAATTATTTGACAACAAGAACATGAGATTGTTTTGCAGACCAACTATGGATTTTGTCTATACTCATCTTGAATTCGACCCGAATCATATATAAAGTTTAATATTATATTCAAATTTATATTTTAAAATTTTAAATTTAATATAAAATATTTTGAAATATGGTAAAGAGAAATAATTGTTTTGGGTTCTGGTTTTCGGATTTGGGTTTGCTCTTGGGTTCCGGAAAATTTGTAGTTTTTTGCGATTGTTAGTTGGGCTCAAATTCAAATTTCTAACCATTTTTTTTTTCTGAACAGTAATCCAAATCTTTTTAATTTTTATGTTTAAAATTATGTTTAAAATATTTATTAGTTCTAACAGTTAAAATGTCATTCGGTTTAAAATGTTTATTATCTTTAACGGTTATAGATTGTTCTTCTTATTCAGTTTAATAGGTTGAAATCAGATTTTTGATAGAGTAGTTTAAAGTCTGATTGGTCGAATCAATCGATTCAATCTGATTTTTAAATCATTTATACTAATTTAATTAAAATGAATAATAAATGTTATGAAGCTAATTGTAAACCAAAAGGTAATAGACTAAAATTTAAAATCAATTTAATAAATTAAATTAATTGGACTGATCAAATTGATAAAATATACAAATAGCCTAGATTTGTTCAAGATAAATTTATTTAATTTATCGATATTTCTAATTTTGTTTACTCTAGTAAAATTCTATGGTGGAGATTTATTATAAGCTTAAAATTTAAATTATACAGTCTAAATTTATTTATTGGTAATTTTAAATTGCACTACACTATTTAAATTTATTGGAGGTTTTTATTTACTTTTTAGGTTCTAAACTTTAAATTTTATTTGTTTTCAGATTATATTTTAAATTACAATACATGATCTTATTATTTTAAAAGATCAATTTTTACTATTAAAATTTGAATTAATTTTGTCCATACAAATCTATTCTAAGAATAAATTTGAATTATACCCTATATTTCTAATCAATTATCCACATTAAATTATTTAAATAGTGATAAAGAATTAATATATAAATTGGAAAAATTCTTAAACTTTTTTAAACATATTAAATGTGTTGAATTTAAATATTTGCCCATATTTAATTTTTTAAAATTAGTGATACAAAATTAATGTCTAAGATGGATTTATAATTTTGTTAAACATATTAAATATGTTAAATTTAAATATTTATCAACATAAATTTTTTTTAAATAGTGATACAAAATTAATATCTAAAGTAGAACAATTCCAATTTTTTTAACATATTGATTACAAATTTTTTAAATAGTAATACAAAATTCCTCTTAACTTAAATTTCAATTTTTTAATTTTAAATATTTAGTATTTAATATTTAAATTCAATGTATTTAGAAATAGAACTATTTCTAAAATTCCTATAATTTAAATTAATGCCTAAATTTCAGAAACACTAAAATTTCTAAAGTAAATGCGTAAATTAATGCCTAACTTAGGGTAATCAATCAATTTTTCAAATTAGTTCAAATTAATGTATAAATTTAGGATATCAATTAAAAGTTTCTTTAAATGTTGCATAGTTTAATTACCAAAATAATCTCGAATGAAATAATCATTTTACCTGTTAAATGTTAAAATTACATCTTTATCCTTTATTAATCAACGGTTAAAATCCATTTTATTTTTTTAATAATAAAGTACCGCATTATTTCTTTTTTAAAAATTATAAATTTTGGTTTTTTAAATTTTTAAATGCTCTATATTACGATTAACAATAAGAACCGTCGATTTAAAAAATTTATGATCGAAAATGACTTATGAGTAGGAAAAGTATATATTATATACATAAGATGATGCATGTGTGAAATCATGGACCACCTCCCGAAATAAATGCTTAGGCCGCAAAAACCTGTTATGCGCCCACCTACTCTCCTTCACCTACTTTTTCCGCACATAAAATTTTATAATAATTTTATAAAATTTTATAAAAAAAAAATTAATTAAGGATTTGATAGTTAATATCTAGCACTAATTTTATATAAAAAAATTATAATTACTAATTGAACACGACACAATTGATTAAGAATTTAATAGTTAATTTCTAATATTTTAAGTTCGACATAGTTAGTTACTTTATAGTTTATTAACTAAATTTATTTTTAAAAAAAATAGATGAATCGACTAACATATTATTTTTTTCTCTCTTTCTAAAAGAAAGCTACATAATATTGAATAGTTGAGAAGTATTTTTAGACTTAGATATTCAACTATTTTTCGACTTGGATTTACATTCAGCGATTACCATAGAAATTGTTCCTAAGTATAGTGTTATATTTTTATTTGTGTGTATTGTACGGTAGAAAAGAATAATGTTACATTTTGCAAACCATAGTATAATAAATACATAGAGTATAAAATGATAAAGTGTTATATTACACCGCTCTACAATTTGTAAAAAAACAAAAAATCACTTTATCGTAGTTAATTAACGGCAATTTCTAATAATAAAATAAAAATAAACTGTAAAATAATTAAATATAACTTTTTGAATCATAATATGACTTGGTTTTCTCTTAAAAAAAAAAATACTTTGCTTGCAAACAAATTTCATAATATTTTACAATCTATACAAACCGAATGGTTAGATTTTTACTCTAAAATTACAAGTCATTTTTATCTTTACATGATTTATACTTCTTCAACAATTAAATACCATCATTTATGCCAGACGGAGTCCATCTAAACTAGACCTGACAAACGGATGGATTGGGTAACCCACGGGCGGGTCATTGTACCCGTGGGTTACTTGGGCATGGATAAAATTTACCCGCAAATTTTTGGATAGCCAACATCATTATCCATACCCACCCGCGGGTGGGCGGGTGGGTATCCGGGTTACCCGTAATTTTTTTTCTTTTTTTCTCTTATATTTTTTAAATACAAAATACATATATGTAAATTTTAAAAATATGACATAACTCATTATTTAAAATATCATAACATACAGTAAAATTATTTAAAGTCTTAGAGCTTAAAAATTTCGTAATATAAAAAACGCGATAAGAAATTATAGTTAGAATTTGTAGAATGAATAAATAAAAAAAATATATATTTTAATTAAGAAAATATATTTTGTAATTAAAAAAAATATGTGCGGGTACCCGTGGGTACCCGCGGGTTACCCAAAATACCTACAGCTTAATGGGTACCCACCCGTTTTACCCGTATTTTTTTGGGTTGAAAAAGTTGGTACCCATACCCGCAAATTTACGGGTAACCCGCGGGGACCCGCGGGTATGGGTCGAGATTGCCAGGTCTAATCTAAACTCTCTCAAATAATCTCAAACACCATTTTATCTACACTTTGCCCAATTTAGTCAAAATTCAAAAAAATATATTAAAATTTAGTACACTAAATTCTCTCCCCCTACCCGCATAAAAATAATTTCATATGCGAAACTTAAATCCATATCTCAGCTCGATTGATTGAAGAGAGGAGGGTAGTGTTCTCGCATCACATTCTCGAGTTCCCATGTACTCTCTTATTTTTCATGGTCGTTTTATTGATCTTAACATACGGAATCACATGATTTCATAGTTTTTTTACTTTACGAGTGAGAATGCATAACAGAAACTTTTCATAAGTCATATCCTTATAAAGTTTCAACGGTTCATAATAAGTACGGCACAACAGATTTGAATTATGTTTCTGAGTTCAAAAATAAGTAAAAAAAAATAAAAAAAGGGCCCTGCAAAATAACAAATTTGAATTCAAAATGTGAGGTGGAGAAATAACTATTTATTCTTTTGATTTTCGTCGTACGTGTCCGAGGCTTTCCTGATTTGGCGGCCCAAAGTGAAAAAAAAAAAATTCCATGCAATAAATTTTTTTTATATACAATTAATTATTCTTCAGGCAAATTATTTTGATACAAAAATAAAAAAATAATATAAAATAATAAAAAAATTGAAAATGATTTAATAGAAGTTTTCGATGAATCTATCACGAAGATTATTTTACATAATTTTTTCCATTTAATTAGTGTCTCTTAATAAAGTTGTTAGACTTTGTCTAAAATAATATATTTGTCTACAGTAACGTAGAGATTGACGAAAAAAAAAAGTGATATATAAATAAAAATTAGGATAAGCTTTAAATACTATCCTTGTGATTTTGCACTTTTTCACTTTAGCATTCTATAGTTTAAATCGTATTACATTAGATCCTATGGTTTTATTTTTCTCTTTTCGTCAGTATCTCCGTTAACTCTACGTTAAATCATGTACAAAAAATTTCAGATACTCAACCTATGATTTATTGAATATTTACTTTAATACTTTGTGGTTTGCCGAATTCTTTCTTTAGATCCTGTGTTCTTAATTTTATCACTGGTGTAACAAAAAAATTAACGGAGAAGATAACAGAAAGAAAAAAAACGAAACCATAGGTATTAAATCACAGAATATCAAAGTGAGAAAATTCGAAACTATAGGATGATATTTGAAGATTTTTTTTAAAAAAATAAAATTAAAATTAAAATACAGTATATAAAAATTTTATAAAAACATAACAATATATAACGATATTTTCGAATAAAAAATATAATATAGTAAATAATAATAATAATAATAATAATAATAATAATAAAGTAGAGTGTAAGGAAGTGTAATTAAGCATTTTCCTAAGGGGAAAAGAGAAAAAAAAAATCCTTTGTGGGAACACAAAACAGTTCTCCGTGGGGCCGTGCGCCAAACTCCGTGCTTTGGCGCGCGAGGGAAGAGCCGAGATCGTGCCACGTGGACGTCGCGACACGTTGTGGTTCCCGCGTTGAAATTCGCGGCGCCCACATCCCACGCCCCAAAACGCCGTTTCCGAATCGCCAAAAAAAAAAAAAAAAAAAAAAAAAAAATTGAAGGGTAAATTGTACAGAGACCCCCTAATCTCTACCTATCTGGCAAACAAGCACCTGAACTCTTAATTTTGACAATTATATTCTCTAATTTGGTAGGCCGCTCATCAATCACACAACTCTTTAGTCAAATTTTAAAATATAAATAATATTTATATAAAAGTGATTTGATTGAAATTTGATTTAGCTTATTTTTCACTTGTCAAGTTTATTACTAAATTTAAGTCTTACAGATGATGATGTACGATTAAAATGGCTTTTTAGTTAGTAAATTTACTTAAAGAAGAGAAATTTATTGAATTATTTGATAAAAGTTTTAAAAAAAATATAAGTGCCAAAGATAAAAAAAATCTAGGAAGTGATTTGTTAAAGAGGTGACGTTCAGGGGGTTAAATAGAAAAGCGCTTTTCACAGCCGCGGCCCACCGCCCGCGACTTTTTCTACCTTCCTTCGTTTTCGCCCTCACCCAACCCTTCCCTTCTCGAAGCTTCTCCCTCTCTCCGATTGAAAATGGAACCCTAACCCTAACCCTAAATCCCAATTTCAATCCCAATCCCGATCCCAATCCCAATTCGTGGATCGATCTCCCCACCCCCCCAAAAGTGGCTGTTTTTTGAGGTACTAGTCGACGCAGATCCGCGCGGCCGAGAAACCCTCTCCGCGGGGGAAGTGAACGGGGTGGGGCGATGGAGCGGGATCGGAGGGTGAACCCCGAGTGCCCCAACGCCTCCAATCCCTTCCACCGCTGCGCCGAGTACTGCGCCCCGAGATCTCCTGCCGCCGCCGCCGCCGCAGCAGCAGCAGCAGCAGCGAAGCCCCGGATCGAATCGCCCAAATCAGGTTTTGTACCTAATTTCCCCTTTAATTTCTCCTCCAATTTGGCCCCCCTCTGCGATGGATTTGGTGTTGATTCGTTTGTCAATTGTGATTTGGATAGATCCAAATGGTGATAGAACTCGAACGCGCGATGAGAAGCGACGAGGTAGGCGAGGAGGCTCCGGGGGTTTGCCTTTATATGTTTTCCGTACGTTCCCGTCCTCTCTTTGTAATCTAATGGAAAAAGTCGGGATTTTTCCTGTTTATGTCTAGCATCACTAATTTTGTATTAGAGGAGGAAAAAAAGAAACAACTTTGATATGTTTCGTTCATTTTCTTCGAATTGATCATGAGAATTGTGCGCAATTTGCTATTTTGGGCTGTGGCCTTTCGTTTCAGTACAAAATGGAGCAGCGGGGGAGAGTAGGATGGTCGATTCGAGGTGTCCGAATGCGTCTAACCCGTTCCACGTATGCGCCGAGTACTGCTTTACTAAGTTAAATGAGATTAATAGGAGAGAGGGAAGCAAGTCGCCGTCCTTCTTGTCGCGGCACTCTTCATCGTCAAGTGGTTCGTTCGCTGATGCCGCTCGGTTCTAATCTTACTACTAGTTATCGGTTGCAAAGGAAAGCTAGGTTTTTTTCTATATATATATATATATTTTTTGGCATCAATTCTCTATTGTAATTGGTGGGTTGTGATTGCAGCGGAAGATGATGTGAACTTGGGAGGGAACAGGAGGGTTGATCCCAGATGTGCAAATGCATCTAACCCATTTCATGTTTGTGCCGACTACTGTTTTAATAAGTCGCATGAGAATAACTCGCATGAGATCAGTCGGGCAGAACCGGGCACTCCAGGTGTGTTATCTTGCGCTTCCTGGTGTTACTTGACTTCTTTTTAACTCTTACGATCTTGTGGAAATGATTTGATACTTTAGCCTATTTAATCGAATTTGTTGTCATAAGAACTTAGTTCGTCTCACAACTGCTGTTCTTGGGTTATGATTGTAGTGGCAAATGGTGTGAAGATGGGAAAGACTAGGTCAAATGAGAAGGATCGGGCAGAGGGAGGTATGTTCGGTGTCGACCCATAAGAATTTTGTGTTGAACGGTCGGAAGGGTTCTAGTCAGTTTCGTTCTATCACTTAATTGCTAGATATCTTAATAGTGTTCTGCTACTTTTTGTTTGTTGTCGCGTAGGGGAAAATGGTGTACAGATTGGAGAGAACAGGAGGGTGGACCCCAGATGCGCAAATGCATCCAACCCGTACCATGTATGTGCCGATTACTGCTTTAATAGATCAAGTGAGATGAATCATAAAGAGGGTGAGAAATCAGGTATGTGTCCTCTTTTGGACAATTTTTTTATTTTTTTATTATTTTCATCTGTGGGGAGTATTACTTTATCTAGCGCCTTGTGTTTTGAATCCTATTTCCTGTTTTAACTTTAGTTGCAAGGGAAGCACAAGGGGTTCTTACTATGGTCGAAAGAAGAGATGTGCACCCCAATTGTGTGAATGCATCTAATCCCTTCCACAAGTGTGCTGATTACTGCTTTAAGAAGTTGAATGAGGCAACTTAGCTAGTCATGGTAATCTTTTTCCGATTTTCTCTTCTATCAATGTTGGAGGCTTTTTAATTTCAGTCGGCCAAACTTTTCTACTTTTGGTTGATTTACTGATTTAACTCGTGCAAATTGAATGACATGTATAGAACCATTTAAAGAGTAAATTAATTAAATCAAAACTATATAGGGCTCGAACGTGTAATGAAAAGACGAATCGATGGCCTCAAGTTGATAAAGGACTTTGTGCAAGACATAATTTGGAGGAAAAAAATTCACGTAGCTCTTATCGCAGCAGCGTGTTCTCATATATTCTATAATTCACAAGTTAGAATTCATTTGTAAAGTAAGTGTGACATGCAAATTTTGCGCCACGTTCTCCCTATTTCTTCGGTCCTTGCATTTCTTCGGCCTGTGTTCTTCCTTACCTGTAGTTGGGCTTTATTACTGATTCCTGTATACGTATAGTCGCTAAATTGTGTTGGCCCTAGATATGCCTCTTACAGAATATCTGTTAATACGGAGTCCTCCAAAAATACAATATATTGCTTTCCTATGTATCATTAATTGGCTACATATCGGTACTTACACTCGTTTACTGATTAGTTAGTTATGGCGTATGAACTATTGCTAATAACACTAGTCATACTTTTATGAATAACACAGCTATTGTTGCAGAAACAGCCAAATAATGCGCAATTCGAAGTTTTCAAATTTCCGGAAGAAATTTTGAATAATTTGCTTCGTTTTTCTTTATTATTGTGCTTATTCTTGGTTCGATCAAATGCGTTTCTGCAGGGGAGTATTGCTGCAGGCCTGCAGGCATCTAGCAATTGCTGTTTAGTAGATACATTATCGACGGCTCAGATCCGCCCGATCCCGCGAATGTCAATAGGTCGACGGGAATATTCTAGAATGTTTCTTATTGTATATTTCGTTTCGTATAAGTATAATTGGAGTAACTACTGCGTTATTGTTCTACGTTTATTCGTCGAAAAGTGATGTAACTAGCAGATCTGCAGCTCCTCTTTTTATCTTCTTTTTTTGGTTTTTGCTTTTTTTTTTTCTTTTTGTTATTGTTGTTGCTTATTAATGTTTTTAAGTGTATCACCTTGTAACTATTGTAATAAATGGTGTATGAGTTTATGTGCATTAGAATTTGAATCGAGCAAGCTCATGCACCAATTTTTTTGGTTTATTTCAAGAATTGATAATTCTAAATTTTCTGATTAAAATGCTATGTGTGTGGTGGAATGGAAAAACCATATTGTAATTGGAGATTTTATTTATTTATTAAGAACTGTAATCATTCATTAGCAAATAAAATTTGGTCAATTAATAGTCTGTCATTAAATTTAATAACATTTAACTTAAGTTAAAAATTCAACAAAAAATTAACAAACCTCGTTAATAAATTTTTTGAACTTAGTAATGTTTAAAAATTCAGCTAAAAAACTAGAAGTTAGAGGATCTCTATGTTTTAAAAAAAGGCAAACTTTACTTCGCTCCCATATGCTTTTGGGCATTTTTCACTTTGCACTCTTACAATTTACAAAATTATACTTAATTATTTTATAATTATTTTATCTCAAAATTTATCATTAAATAAGATAGTAAAATCCTACTTTTTTATAACGACAAGTAGGTAAAATACATATTATAGGGTAGGACCACAAATTCTTATATTATAAAAAATAGTACTTTGCTATCCTAATTGATGGTACTATAAAATTTTAAATTACGGAGGAAATTGAAGTTTATCCTTAAGAAAAAAATATAGTTGAGGGGGCTTTTTCAGAATATCCTATAGTTGAGGAGGTCCCATACATTTTGACAAAGAGATATAGCTTTCCGACTCGGATAAGAATCTCAAAATCCACCCGAAACCCGAAACCCGTAAATAGTCGCCGTAGCCTCCTCTCTCGATCGTTCGAGCTCTAGGGTTTTGATTCTCTCTCTCTCTCGACTCCCAAAACCAATCGACTCCGAGGAGAGGGGGTGGCAAAGGAGGATCGGCGATGGAGGGGAAGGTCCACCCCGATTGCATCAACGCCTCCAATCCCTACCACGAGTGCGTCGACTACTGCTTCCGCAAGATCGCCGAAGCAAAAGCTCGATCAGGTTCGAATCAGCGCTCTTTTTCGGTTTTTTTGTTCGCCCGTTATTTTGTACTGTTATTCTGTTTTTCTCGATCGGATTGCTCGAGTTTGGTGATTTTTGTTGTTGTAATTGGTAAAGGAGTGTGAGGAGTCCCTAAAATTAGCTCTTTTTTTTTTTTTTTTTTCCAACCCTAATTTCCTGCTATTACTCTCTTTTCCTGATTGTATTGATGGAATTTGGTGATTTTTTTCTATTTTTGTTATTGAAAGAGGAGGGTGAGGAGTCCTTGAAATTAGTTTTTTTTTTACGCATAATTTCCTACTATTATTCTGTATTCTGGATTGAATTGTTGAGATTTGGTGATATTTATTGTTTGTAATTGATATAGGAGAATAATGAGTCCTTAAAATTAGCTTTTTATGGCCCCTCCCTAATTCTTACTATTACTATATTTTTTGTGATTTGATTGATAAGATTTGGTGAATTTTTAGTTGTTGTAATTGATAGAGGAGATGAGAAGTCACTAAAATTAGCTTTTCTTATGGTCCCTACTTCCTAATATTACTGCATTTTTTTTTCCTCTATTGGCTTGTTGAGATTTGGTGATTATTGTTCTAATTGATAGAGGAGAGTGAGAAATTGAAGAATCAGGAGGAGCCAGGGGAGAGGACCGTGCATCCGGATTGCATCAATGCATCGAATCCATATCACGAGTGTAGTGAGTTCTGCTTCAAACGGATTGCAGATGCGAAGGATCAGATGCGAAAGGAGGAACCAGGTTTTTTCTTCCCCCCCTCCCTTTTTCTCTGTCGGTTTTTTTAATAATTGGTAATATTTATGTTTTGAGTAGTTTTTAAACTAGTTAGAACAATTTTACTTGTGAACTCTGCGAATGACTTGAAAATTAATTCCTAACCTAGCTATGAGAATAGTGAAGTAAAAGATTCCAATACTTGTAACCAATTGCGGAAAATTGTGTGTGGGAAGAAATCTTGTTATTGTCATTTGCAGAAATAGTGTTTAATGAATTTTGAATAAGTTTGTTGGTCATCTGCTTGCGTCTCCTTGTTGCAAATATAGTGACCTGCAAATATTCATCAGAGTTGTCTCTGATGCCCTCTAAGAAGTTCACAAACTGTTTGATCTCATTTGCTGAGCTGTGATTTGCCGGTTTTCCAAATTTAGTATTCTTATGCACTATGGAATGTTGTGTTAGATCCCCCTCAATTGCACTTTGAAACTCGAGTAAAAAGTTTCCTAAGCAGATGATTTTGTATCCATGCTGGTAACTTTAATTATGTTTAAAACCTCTCCAGGAATGGGAGAGGCGGATGGTGATCCTTCTTCCCTAAATGTCTCCAATGACACTAAGGACCATCCCAAACAACAAGAGGATCAAGGAGAAGAAAGGGGTGGCGCCGATGACTATCCACATATGAACGAAAAGCAGAAGAAGTTGTTCGAGCTGAGGCTTAAAATGGTAATATGTTCTGTATGAAATTATCTATTAGCATGTATAACCTTTCAAAATCTGTACTTTTTGTGTATGCCCTTCAAAAACTCATTTTGTTATATCTATTGCCTTAAACATACAAAAGGCCCTTTTTGGAAAGCTTTTCTAATGTAAAACCAACTTCTTCTCATGAATTAAAGCATCTGGTAAATTTGCCGACTTAAGGTTTTTTTTTTTTTTTTCTGGAGGAAACTGCACTTTTGAGGAGTACATACAAAAATTCAGATACAACAGAGTAAATTTCTAAATAGATTATTTTGCAAGGATAAATGTAAATGCCCCTTATGATTATTTGGTAATATTGCTTGTTTACTGTTGTATTCTGACAGAATGAAGCAAGAAAAGCCAATCAAATGGCTATAGTAGCAGAAAAGAAGAAGATGGAAGCTCCCACTGAACCAAGGGGCATCTCTAAACAGAAATGGCTAGAAGAAAGGAAAAAGAAAATCGGGAAGCTTCTTGATTCGAATGGGTTGGATATGTCAAAGGCTTACATGCTTGATACAGAAGAGACGGCTGAAGTAAAGTACAAAAAGTGGGAGAAAGATCCCGCTCCATATGGCTGGGACGGTATGCATCAAAAACATTTTTCATATTTGTTTCTCTGTTGGCTGCAGTTCATGTAGGGCGGAAGAATGTGATTAGAGATATCTTTAGTTATTACGAGTCATTTACCAACATTTTGTGATTCTTATGATGCTCATTTTAATTAGAGAACTGAAAACTTTTTCCTGGGCAGTAGTTGTTATTCATTACTTATTAGAGGGTCTTAAAGCCTATTTCTGGTTGATTCTTATTTGGCGTTTGTTGGAAATTTTGAGGATGCTTTCTGATTGAGGGATTTACCTGAGCCCATCTCATTTTCACCTGTTGCAAACTGTAATCTTGTAATGAATAATTAGCTATCAACTTGCTAATGTTGTCACTTATATGTTAGTGGAGGAATTGAATTATAGAACAATCAAGGGTGCGATGGTTTTTAAGATCTATAATCTCTCGGAAATCCACCTTGATGAAATCCTTTTGTTGGAAATCTATCTAATTGAAGTCTGATTTGGAAGCTTATTTTTATCTTACTATTCTCTTTTCTCCTGGAGTGGCTGTTTTCATCTATCTTTTGTACTCTACTTTCCGGATAATTTATGGCAATTTAGACTCGAGTGATTCAATGTGGCATTTCTGCCCTGAAAGAATAGCAGTTATCTGATAAGTAGTTTTTCATATGCAGTTTTCAATCAGAAAACACTTTACAATGCCCACAAGAAGCGGACCAAGAACATACAGGTCGACATGGAGGCATACAATAAAGCAAAGGAAGCTGATCCCGAGTTCTATCGTGATGCTTCCAGTCTTCAATATGGGAAGGTACTTTTCGCCCCATGACACTATCTGAACCAGCTTCTTTTGGACTCATTTAAGAAACAAGGCTAAACATAGATTACTCCCGTGAATATGTGCACTTTACTCCCGTGAATATTGATAAGCAAAACCTACATATGCAGAATTTTCTGATGAATCAGGACTTTGTGTATGGGTTTACATTTCCATCTGTTTCCTGTCGGCAGGTTTCGAAAGTTTCCGAGGAAAACATCGATCTAATGGTGAAGGAGCTTCAGGAGAAGGAGGCGAAGCGCAAGTCCTTCAGCAGGAGGCGCAGGTTCCATGAAGAGAAGGACATCGATTCCATCAACGACCGCAACGAGCACTTCAACAAGAAGATCGAGAGGGCCTTCGGGAAGTACACCCTCGAGATCAAGAACAATTTGGAAAGGGGAACCGCCCTACCCGACTAAGTACTTCTTCGATGAATTGTGTAATATTAGTGGCTCGCTCTGTACACCCCTTGATTTTGCATTCTCTGTTCATGTATTTTATAGCTTTAATGAGGGAACAATGCATGAAAGGGGTACTTCTAAACTAAATTTTCTACTCATTTCTAGTTTCTGCATTTGCTTCACTTCAGAATTTAACCGTCCATTATATCTAAAGAAAATTATGTAAAGCACACAGTTTGTAGATTTAGGGGGGATATTTTTTATTTTTTATTTTTTTTGAGAATTGGGAGCTTGATTTTTCGCTACGTGTTCCTGGAATAACCAAGAACAACATAATTCTGAACTAAATGATGCTGAAGATTCGAACACAGTTTTTTTTTTAAAAAAAAGGGAAAAGTCCATAGGCCAAGGCATTTAAAATTTGAAATCAGAATACACAATATCTGTACGAACAAAATTTTACATAAATTCAAAATTGTATCGAATATTTTAATGTACAACCAAATAAAATATCAACCTATGACGCGAAACTTTTATCCTTAAATTTTAATTCAACTATGACGCGACACTTTTATCCTTAAATTTTAATTTATTCTAATTTCTCACTAGAACTATAAACTATGTGATATTTTAGTCTTCAAACCTTCTTAATTGTAACAATATATTACTTAATGATGCAATAATGATCAAAATATTAGATTATTTCGATTTTACTAATTCATCAATATCTATTCAAAAAAAATGGATTACGAGACTTTGATTGCAACAATTCAAGAAGTTTAAGGACTAAAATATCACAAATCTTACACTTCCAGCTAGAAATTGCCGTGTATTAAAGTTTGGGGATTGCATTGTCACGGGTCTCATAGTTTGAGGACCAAAAGTGCAATTTATGTCATATATAACGATAAAAATATTCCCTAAATAAGTTAGCTACTAATGGGCCGTGGGGCTCGGCCCATTTAGAATGGCCCGTAGCCCATAAAAATATCTATCACTCGTTCACTCACTTCTCTACCAAATCCCATCGCAATAAAAGCGTGCGTGCGACGCAAGATCGAAATTCGAACTCTTTCTCCTCCGCCGCGGCGACGAAGCTAGGGTTTCCTCCTCCTCCTCCTCCTCCTCCTCCTCTCGATTCGCCTCCATGATCGCACCTCGATCTCCAATCCCTTCCCCCGACATCTTCCTCTGATCGAATCCCTCCTCTTCCGATTCGATCCCACGTTTTTTCCCCAAAATTTTCCATCTTTTTTTTTTTTTCCCATTATGATTCCATCTCCTCCTCGCGCGCTCGGTCTCATCGTCGCTTCCTTCTCCGCCATCGACAACCTCCGCGTCCTCGGCCCCGGTTTGAATCCCTTCGCTCCCTTCGGCATGGGTAACTACTCCGCCTCCCGCTAATCCTCTTCTCAGGGTTTACTGGGATTCTTCCGATAATATGTAAAAAGCCCCGGCCTTTCTCGCGGATCCGGTCGCTTCGTCGCACGATACACTTTTGAAGACGTATCGATCTTCTTCTCTCGATTGGAGGTGGTAAAGGAGTGTTGGTTTTGTGTATGCTATTGATTTGGAGGGTATCGAGCTGGTTTGGGGAATTTGGGGGATTATTTCTCGGTTTCGTTTTGGGAGATATGGTGCAAGAGCACAATAGGCAGGTGCCGCGTCGGCAGCTGAGTCGGGGATCGTCCAACCGGCGTTGCAGCGACAGAGACGATCGAGGGTGGACGCTACTCCACGTCGGTGCTCGGAAGGGTGATCTCAAGGAGGTTAGTGTTCTTATTTAGCATACAAGTTGATAATTTCGTTTTAGATAGTTCCGTGATTAATAATGTTGACTAGTTGGTGAAAGATCAGTTATGGATTAGCTAATGACCTTTACTCTGGTTAGATTCAAATCTTCACTTTGGTATATGCTCTGAATATCTTGTGAAAGCAAATTTTTGTGGAGAACGAAACAATAAGTATGTGGCATACGCCATTTGTGCAATGATTCTCGATAAATGAACTATAGATTGCTGAAGGGTAGCTAGCCCTAGAATAAATAGATAGCCATTTGTTTGGTTGGAGTCCCATTTTTAGCAGTCTCTCAGTAGGATTGATGGGTCAGACTCTTGTCTTTCCTCATTCAAAACTCATTTCTTTTTCACTTGCATGAACAGTCTGGCCACCAATGCTTTGCCTAGTTCGGTAGATTATTCGGATAGGTTAAGGTGCGGAGCGATACATTGGCATAGGGTCTGTTTTAAGAAAAAAAAAAATGAATGTGGAGTTCTTGACCACGGAGCCTCCCGTTCTTATCTGATTGTATATTAGCTTGTCTAATGGCTTTTAATCATAGGCGGCACATGACTTACTTTTTTCTATTTAAATTTCTTTCATGTGCTCATATGCACCTCATAAGAGAAGCTAGAGTTTAGAGACTCGCCACCAGTTCCCTTTCCTATGCCCATACCATCTCATATGTGTTTGATTTACATAATTTGTTATGTTCTCTTCAGGTGAGGCGCCTTTTGAATGAAGGCATGGATGTCAATGTGCTTACTTGGGGCCCAAAAACACCTGGTGTTACCCCACTTCATCTTGCTGCTCAAGGCGGACACCTCAGAGTTATGGATGAATTACTCGACCGTGGTGCAAATATCGATGCTCGAACGAAAGGAGCATGCGGCTGTAAGTTGATCTTTCTTCAGTTCCTTATTCTTGTTGCAAGAATTTGTTTCTATTAGGTGGCATGAGTCAGGTCTGTCGTTGTTTAATTTCTTTCTCTTTAATTTTTGGAAATGAATTTTTAATAGTGTTTCTTTTAATTTTCCTTGTTCTCTCAGAAAAACAACTTCCTCTACACTTCAAGGACCATTTGAATATAGAAAAAGCATAATAGTTATCAATCTTTCTTAATCCAACTTTGTTGAACCTTATTTTAATTGGTAGGAATTTGTTGCCGCGTTTACATGCATAGAATGTATAAAGGGATCATTGATTGCCTTATGAATGATGCAGGTCACATCCTTCAGTTGATAGTTTGATTTTTATGTTCTTTGTAATCTAATGTAGCTTTTCAGTTTGCTTATGTAAGGTGATTTCCTTAGGTTTATTTTGTGTTTATCTCACAACTGAATAGTTCTGCATTAAAAGTTGGAAGATGACGTGAACATGATATAGTATATAAGGACTAGGACACTAGTACTGTTGAGTTTTTCTTGGTCTCAAGCATCTAAGACCAAGTGTTGAGACTAGTGGGCTAGTTGCGCTGTGAGTATGGCATAAGAGCACATTGAGGTGATATGACGTTGGGCCATCTGATTGTTCATCCTTGTTGTTGCTCTCAATCTCAATACAATGGTGAAATAGCAGATTGGAGAGACTCTGTCAACCTTGTTTAACTTTTATGATAGTCGGATGTTATAAATCTCGTTTTAACTTTTTCGATTTTCATAATAAATAATAAATATAGATCAATGATCTTTGATCTTAACTAAAAATATTAAGGTGTACGACTCACACAACACTTGCTGTGAGTTTTCTTTATATCCTTTATACGTGTTGACGATTTGAGAATATATGATTCCTTCTCACTAATAACGGAAATTTTGTTGTCATTTCTTCTGCAATACGCTGTTTCCCCTGACGATGAAACATGGCTGATTTTGATGCCTTTCTGGCAATTTAGGGACTCCGCTTCACACTGCTGCCAAGGAGAGGAACAAGAGAGCCATAAAATTCCTGGTAGAGAACGGTGCATTCTTGCCCCCTGACATCGACGACCAACGCTTCAACCCGCCCCTCCACTACTGCCCGGGCCTCGAATGGGCCTACGAGATGAAGCGCCTGCATGACGATGGCCCGTCTGGTGAAACTTCTTGCAGTTCCGAGAGCTAAGTGAGTACCGAAACCGCCCACCCTTGGTGCTTCTATCCTAGCAATGTTGTCTGTGAAAAGAACTCTCGACGATCGTTATGTTTGTTCTCAAAATGGCTTGCTTGTCGGTATTTCTGTGCCTTACCGAACACCTTATTAGGGTTTCTACTCTGTAGAAATATTGTGCCTTCTTCTGTTTGTCTGTGTTTTTTAGCTGAGAATGCTGCTGATCAAGACATTTATTCTTATGCTTGCTGTGTGTTTGTTGTTCTCGTAAACGATGAGCTGATAAATAATTATTCATGGATTTGATCCTATAATTTACATCTTTTATTCTGGGAAAAAAAAAGAGCATACTTTTGTCAAGTTTCACATTGGATTTTTTTATGTTTGTACATAACAGAGTTTTCTGTTAACACTAATGTTTGGATACACAGTAAAAAAATCTCCATGGAATTTTTAAACGGTGGTTTTGGTCCAAATAAAATAGAGAATTCTGTTAACTCTAAAAAAAATTTCACGGATTCAATTTTTAAACTGTTTGGATGCATATTGTGTAATTTTACGGGATTTCTCTAAATTTTAAAATTAAAAGTTAAAATTTTAAATTTTAAATTTCAAATTTGGCCAATTTGTATAAAAAATTCATTTATTTTGGGCTTTTGCAAAATTGGGCCACCTTTTTCGTTTTTGCAGATTAAGCTAGATTTTCAGCAAATTGATCAAAATATTCTTATTATTTTCTCTCTTTTTTTTTCTCGTTTTTTTCTCTCTAAAGAATGCAGTGATGGCGGAGGCGGCCTCGCTTCTCATCCTCATACTCTCGCCCTCACCCACGCACCCTGCGCCTTCCTCGCCTCCGACCTCGTCAAGACTGCATCGCGACTCCTTTTTTTTCCCCCTCTCCGACCCTCCTCCACCGCCTCTGACGATGATGCCTATCTCACCCTCTCTCATCCTTCTCGCCCTTTCCTTCTCCCTCCTCCTTCGCCTCCTCCGCCGCCTCCGACGACGACGCCTCTCCGCCCACATCGGTGCCGCGGAGGTCGCTGTGGCGCCGCAGCCTCGGAGCGGGGGGTCTTTAGCGGCGTCATCGCCGGCGCCGTGACCGTTGGCGGAGAGATGTGACAAAAAAAATGTAGAAAAAGGAAGAAGAAAAAAATAAAGACAAAAAAATATATAAGAAAGAAGAAAACGGTGAAATTGCACTGTTAAAATAAGATTACACTGTCTTAAAACAAATTTGCACTGTTTTAATGAAAATTGCACTATTTGATATAGAAATTACACTCTTTTGGAATGGACTTTACACTCTTTAAGCCAACGTTGCACTATTTTGGAGAATTTTGCACCATTTCTTTTCCTCTTCTTTTTTTCTTTCTCCTCTTTTTCTTCTTCCACTGCTGCCTCCCGCCCGCCCGGCCCGAGCTCCTTTCCCGTTGTCAGGAGCCTCCTCGAGCTCGGCAATAGCCCACACCGCGCCTTCGCGCGCCTCGCCGCCTGCTACGGGCCCCTCGAGCTCAGCGTGACCACCGTTGTGGCCTCCTCCCCCGCAGATGGCGACGCCCTCGAGGTGGAGCCAGGCGGCGTTGTAAATGCCGTGGAAGCGAAGGTGGAGGAGGGAGAGGCGGGGGCAGTTGGCGGCGAAGGAGAGGAGGGCCCCGGAGCGGGGAGGCGCCCTCATCGCCGGCAACTTCTGGGGCAGTTGGAGGCCCCGAAGCCCGCCGGTGGGTACTTTGTCATTGTCACCGTTGTCATGGTCGGCAAGGCCGCCTTTGTCGCTGGCAGCCTCCGCGGCGAGGCCTACAGGAGGGCGGCGGCGCGATCGGCCCCACGTTGGGAGGCGCTCCTGATCTTTCGCGNAAAAAAAGATTTTGGTCCAATGGACCAAAATAATTGGTCCATTGGACCAAACTACACCTCCCAAGACCTTGGGAGGAGCAGACCACATGGCCCAAGGCAAATTGCCTTGGGCCATGGGGTCCGAGCCCGGCTGGCCCGGCCCAAGCGGGCCGTGCCGTGCCGGGCCGCCTGCTTCCAATTGGCCCGGCACGGCCCAGGCCCGTTTCGGGCCGTGCCGTGCCGGGCCGTCGGGCTCCAAAACAGCGGCCCAGCACGGGCCCAGAGCCTCGGGCCGGTCCGGCCTGCCACGGGTGCTACAGTGCCCGTGCCGGGCTGTGGCCCGGCCCGAGGCCATGCCGGACCGGGCGGCCCACGTGCCGCCCGGCCCGTTTTACACCCGTATCCACACCTCTATCTCTCTCTCTTTCTCTCTCTCAGACCCTTCCTAGCAGTAGGGCTGGCAAATGAACGAGCCTCTTTCTCTCTCTCAGACCCTTCCTAGCAGTAGGGCTGGCAAATGAACGAGCCGGCTCGTGTTCGACTCGCATTCGACTCGATATTTGGCTTGCTCGAGCTCGACTCGAAATTAAATGAGTCGAGCTTGAACAAAAAAAGAGCTCGAAATTTATTTCAAGCCGAGCTTGAGTATTACTCAGCTCGTTCGAATTAGGCTCGAAAAGCTCGAAAAGCTCGAATATATATATATATATATATATATATATATATATATACTATGTTATCGAAAGTATAGAGGATCTGATGTTTTCGATTTTTTGATTCTTAGATTAATACTATTATTACCTTGTAAGAACCACTCAATCCTAGGGGTATTATTTAATCCTGGGGGGATCGCAATCATTCCAACCATACAATTCTTAATCAAAGGGCCAAAAATTCGAAAATATCAAATCCTTTATATTTTCAATAGCATAGTAGTTCTACAGTATATATATTAAAAAATATATAAATATAATATATTTTAATTATCTGAGTTTAGTTAAAATTAGGCTAATGTTGTTGGCCCATAAAAACAAATCTAATAGACAAATAAAAGAGCGAAATTTCACTTAATTTATACATTTTTCCTTTCTTTCTTTCTTTTACAGAGCTTAAATTTTTAATATGTTTCTCTTTTTCTCTTTTTCTGTCTCTCACCCTAAGTGGCACCGGAAGCCCTTCAAATTACCAACTAACAGCATATGCTCGTCGTTGCCTACCTTGCTATTAATTGTATACTTGAGAAAAAATATACAGAATATTTTTAAAGTAAAAAATTATTATTCATATAAAATTTTAATTTTAATTATATATGATTGGATAGTTTAATCCAATATTTATCTATATAATTTATTTATTTTTGATTGCATAAATGAAAATGAATAATATGGAGATTAAAGGCGGAAGAAAAGACATGTGAGACTGAAAAGATTAGGAGTAATGCTTCTATACTTTTTTTTTTTTGTTACCGTTCATTCACGTGTATTCAACGGCTCAGATTTAGTTTTTTTTTAAATTGTGACCTGCAATAGCAGGTCACTCTTGGAGAGGTACCGGTTACCAGGTACCTCAAAAAAGAATAGTTTTGTCTTTTAATATATGGGCAATTTAGTCATTTTACATCTACTATATTTTCAAAATTTTTATTTTTTCTTTGTTTCCTTTTTCTCTCTCTATCTTTCCTTTCATAATTTGGCATTTCATATAAGAAAAATTTCAAATGATTTGACAATATAATCATTGAATTTAAACTTTAAATAGTAATATAAAATTCCTCTAATTTAAATTTCACTTTTAAATTTAAAATTTAATATTATATTCAAATTTATATTTTAAAAATTTAAGTTTCATATAAATACTTTGAAATATGGTAAACAGAAATAATTGTTTGAATTTTAGTCTTCTGGTTTAGGTTTGGTTTTGGGTTTCGAAAAATTTGTCAGTTTTGAATTTGGATCATGGATTTTTGAATCCGTCGGAGTTCGGAAATTTAAGTTTGTGAGTTGATTAGTCAGATTCGAATTCAAATTCCTAACTATTTGTTTTCTCACCAATAATTTCTGAATCTTTGTTTAATGTTAATATGTTGTAAGGAATTATAATTTAAAATATTATTAAGCTCGGTAACGTTGAGTTATCATTCTGTTTAAAATAGTTTATTTATGCTTTACCGGCTTTCGGCTTCAATAGTTAAAATCAGATCTTGATAGAATAGGTCAAAGTCTGATCAGTCAAATCAATCGGGTTTCAATCTAGTTTTTTAAATCATGAATTTAAAATTCTAAAATAGTAATATGAAATTCCTGCTAGAGAGAACTAGTTGTAGAAAATCTACTCTCTAGAGTTTTTTACTGCATTACGCTTTTAACTGGTGCGAATAAAACTGTATATTAAACTTGAGAAATTTAGTTTTTAAATACGTAATATGAAATTCCCTCTAATATTTAGAAATTTCACTTTTAATTTTAAGTATTTAATTTTTAAAATTTTAAAGTACACGTATTGAGAATAAATATATTTCTTAAAATTTCTAAAATTCAAATTAATGACATAATTTGAGAAGCAGCTAAAACATTTAAGAGTAGATCCTAATTAATGCCAATAATTGCATAAATTTGGTTAATATTAATTTCTAAATTATGTGCAATTAATGCATAATTTAGACTACTCAATTAAACAGTTTCTTTAGATATTGGTATTTATTTTAATTTACCAAACTACCTTGAAGTAAAATAATTCCTTTTACCCTGCTAAGTATTAAAGTGTAAATTTTTACCTCTATTAATCAACGGTTAAGATCTTTTTTATTTTTTTAACAAAGTACGGAAATCATTTCTCAAAGATTAGTATTATTCCATTCATAAATATTTTTTTTCATATATGATATTTACTATATTTTATATATGTAATTTGTTGTACTTTGAGACTTTAGTACATATTTTGTGTATCAAATTAGTAGATAATGTCTATACAATTAAACTATTGAATCGTATGCAATGTGAGAATTTCAAGCCGGCTCGTTTAGGGTTCGAGCTCGCTGGACTCGAGAATTTCAGGCTGCGCTTCGAGCTCGGCTCAAATTAATTTCAATCCAGGGCTTGAGCTTAAATTTTAGGCTCCGAATAATTTCAATGCCGAATTTGAGCCGGGGTAAGCTACGCTCGCGAGCTCGGCTCGTTTTCCACTCGCCCTACCTAGCAAGCACCTCGTCTTCCTCTCTCCCTACCAACAACACATGGCCGTACGCTCACACACACTCTCTTCGTTCTACTCCTCGTCTCTTCTTCAATATGTATATTAATAAAATTAATTTTTCTATAATATGTAATAAATTAATTTATAATAATAAATAATATTATTATTAAATATTTTTGATCCATCACATGTAATAAATTATATTTAACTAGTGATGACTCAGAAGATGAGCTATATTGAGTGTCCAGTTCAAATTTTTGCACAAAGCATAAAAAAATTGTGAAACTGAGTTATACACATTATTGATCGTACCTATTGAGGACTATTGATTTTAGTTCTTATACTCTTTTATTTAATATTTTATTTCAGAGCCTTTACCACCAGCAACTGATCGAGATAAAAAAAACATAATTTAGTAAATAATATTATTTATTATTATTAATAAATTAAATTTTTTATTAACATTATAATAAAAACTAATTATTATTAAATAAATATTGAAGAGAGAGAGAGAGAGAGTGTGTGTGTGCGCGTGCATGTGTGTGTTGGTGGGGAGAGAGGAGAGAGGGTGCTGCTAGGAAGGGTCTGAGAGAGAGAAAGAGGTGTGGGGTTGGGGAGGAGAGAGAAAGAGAGTGAGAAGGGATCTCAGAAAATGAGAGAGGAGAGAGAAAAAAAAAATTTTCTCACTTAATCTTTTAATATGTATTAAAAGAAATTAATTTTTTTTTCTCTAATCTTTAAAAATGAGCCTAGATGGAATTTTTTTTAAAAAAAAAAGACTAGATAGAGAATATTTTTTTTTGTAAAAAGGCTAGTTAGGTAAATAGTTCGTTAAATTTAAGGTAGGGGAACAAGTAAAATACTATAATGATCTAAGTAAAGAGAGACTGTAATAAAGAGTTACCTAAATTTTGGTTGGTCTTTTCGCAGGAAAGATGCAACGGGAAATGTTTCTGTCGCGGCGTCGCCGTGATTGAAAACTTCGTGTACTTCAGGTAGGTCCCGAAAGAATAAAAAAACTAAACTTTAAGTAGAACTGTAGAAGTTAAGAAAGCAAAAGAGACTCATCACAAAGGACAGACTTCAGTTCTTATTTAAAAAATAATAATAATAAATCAGTTGGTTGGCTATCTCTTTCTCTCTAAAAAAAACCCTTATTTTAAAACCTTTTTTTATTATTATTATTATTATATATATATATATATATATATATATATATATTTTGGTCCTTCTAAATTTCTAGCTCTTGGATTTATTTCTTAATTACTAATACTCCTTAGATCAAATACTATTCCACCTATCACAACCTATCATCATCATCATCATCTCAATCCTACATCTCTTCATCCGATGGTTAAAAACTCAAAAACATCACCCTCCAGATTATGAGGGCATGTTGCTCGTATCCCAATTTTAATATCCAAACTAATAATAATAATAATAATAATAATAATAATAATAAAGTCTCCTCAAATCTACAAAAGATTGAGAGCTTTGAATGTGAACACACGATCAATCATCAGTTTGCAAAAGACGGTTCATTTAATTTTCCTTCAATGTGTCGAGTTGAATGGACGATCCTTGCTGCCAAACGAATATTTATTAAGTAATTAGTGGCCTCATCCATCAACTAATACATCAACGAATATTTATTAAGTAATTAAAGACTTCATCCGTCAACTTTAGGTACCAAGTAGGTGGGGGAGGTCCAAGGTCCTTGTTGCCACGTAAGTTGGCGCTGACGTTGACTCAAACCGATGGTTGTTATAATGGTAAATAGCTGACGTCTATGTGAAAAAAATTTTGCCTTGTGGAGATACACTAATTTTATTTTATTTTATTTTTACGTCTTTGTGCTACTTTTTATCTTCTTAGAGGCCGTGTTGCCTCACCCATGTAGCTAAGTTCATCTTCTAAATAAATAAAGCGGGTAACGTGGTACCTTTTCTTAAAAATAAAAAATAATAATAAAGAAACTGTTTTCATCTAATAATTAAATAGTCAATACCAGGTTGCGGGAAGAAAACCTGATCAGCTATTTACAAATAGTCAATTTCAATTCTCCTCCCCGCCCCCTCGAGTGACTTGACAATTCTATTAGATGGCGCAATCCGGCGACTGCACCATGCTTTTGCCGTACAGGGCGGGCGGCACCGCCCTCGACGCTCTGATGGTGGTGGTGTCGGCGATCATGGGCCTCCTCGCAGGTCTCCTCCTGGTCCGCGGCCTCCTCGGCAGCCTGTCCGGAGCCGCCACCACGCATCCCACCGTCCGCTACTTCCTCTGGGTCGTCTTCGCCCTCTTCCTCCCTCTTACCTCGTACATGTTCTCCGAGGAGAAGAAGCACTCGGACGGATCCCTCCGGCCGCAGCTCATCCTGCTGTGGATGCTCCTCGCCGAGATCCTCCGCAAGAAGCTCGAAGGCGTCAGCACGATAAACGCCTCCCCTCTGCAGGGCGTCAACAAGCAGTCGACGTGGGACGCCGTCGACCAGATCGTGCGCATCACGTGGCTCGGCTACCTGATCTACACGCACGCAGTCAAATGGGGATTATTCATCATCCTCTGGGCTTTCAGCATCATCAAGGTCGCGCAGAGAGTCGCTGCCGTCGAGGTCGCCAAACGCTCCTTCGCCTTGGGGGAAAACCCGCACCTCATCGTGGGCTACATGCGCCAATTGATGTCCGGAGAACAACAACAACGACAACAAGGACCAGCAGCAACATTGAGGGCGATGAAGGCATGCAAGTACGTGATCATGGGAGAAGAAAAGGTGGAGAGAGAGGCGGGCCCTCACGGCTACAGTCTCCAGCTCCCGGTTGACGAAGAGAGGGAGAAAGTGGTGAAGAAGATGGTGACCGTCGGCGACGTGTGGGAACTGGCTGCAAGCGGCGACGTCCTTTTTGCCTCCCGGCAGCTGAAGCTCAAGGACCTCTGCCTCTCCTTCGCGCTCTATAAGCTACTGCGGAGGAGGTTCGAGGAGTATCCGTCTGCTGAGGCCGGCCGCCGCGAGTCCCTTGACTTCTTGCTGTGCGGCTTGCTCGGCGACGACAAGGNGATATATATATATATATATATATATATATATATATATATATATGCATGACGAAAATTTAGAATCTCTTGCCTGCGCCAATAATACTTGTGTTAAAAAATAATATGTAATAACCGATCGATCTTCTTCAAAAACTAAAACTAATTCTATTGCAGGGGATCGAACAACGATACATATGAGTTGTAATATATAGTTTTACTGCGTACTTTCAACAGGGTCTTCCGTGTGATTGAGGACGAGCTCAGCTTCCTCAGCGACTACTACTACTCCACGATCCCCCTCATGATGTCAAATCTCTGGTTCTTCCTCCTCGACTGCATGCTCGTGTTCGTCATCCCGCTCTTCTGCTCGATCGTGATCTTTGTCCGCATCGTCGTTGTGCACGATGGCCTTATCTGGTGCCTCTTCCATCAGCTCATCAAAGAAAAGGTGACAGTGCCCATGCTGTATGATCCGATCGTCACCCTCCTCCTCATCGCCACGTTCTTCTTACTGGAGTATGCGGAGGTCGTCGTCTACGTGCTCTCCGACTGGGTCATGGTCTCCCTCCTCTGCACCTACGCGAAGAAGCCGTCGTGGCGGCAATACGCGATCGTCCGCCGGGCCCTGACCACGCTGCGGAGGGTGAAGACCTACTTGAATCGTGCCGAGTTCGAATTCAACCAGCATTCTATGCTAGAACCGCGCGGTCGCACCCTGCAAATCTTCTCGCAGCTCGTGCTGCGCCGGCGCTTCCTCCTCGTGCAGTCGATGCTCCTGAAGATTGTGCTGCACCGCCGGTACCTCGGCGTGCGGTCGACGCCCGTCCCGAAGGAGGTGAAGGCGGCGATCGTGAAGTATCTCGTAGACAATCGAGGCCGCTGCCCCGCTCTGCACATCGGAGACTCCGTGCTGCGGCGGAACGGGGCAGCAGGAGAGGAGCTCCTGCAGGCTTGCAAGAGCGACGGCGCTGCGGAGACGATCATCGTCTGGCACATCGCCACCTGCCTCTACGAGATGAAGCACCCGTCGTCCCCACCGTCGCAGGAGAAGCCTCAGCAGGAGTCCGACGTCCACAACATGCAAGCGAACTGTAGGATCGCCGAGACGCTGTCCAAGTACTGCATGTACCTGGTGGCGCTCGCGCCGGAGCTGCTGCCCGACGACGCGGCCTGGACGACAACCGCGTACAAGTCTGCGGTGAAGGAAATTCATGATGCTATATTGAAACGGCGTGATCATAAAGCGGACAATTTCGAGCGCGTGACGAGCATGAAGAAGGTGGACGGGACAGTGGCGGAGAGGGGAGCAGAGCTCGGGCACCAGCTGGTGGAGGCGGTGCTGGAAGAGTCGCTGGTGTGGATGGTGCTGGCGGAGCTGTGGACGGAGATCGTGGTCTACATCGCTCCGTCGGACGACGTCAAGAGCCACGCGCAAGCGCTGGCCCACGGTGGCGAGTTCATCACCCACATCTGGGCATTGCTTACTCACGGCGGCATTCTCCGGTGGCCCGCTGCTGATGAGTCTCCGGTGTAATGAGTTTCCAACTGATGATCAGTTAAGCTTTCATGCATGCAGTGTTTGTTCTCCTTTTAAGATGTTTGAGTAGATCGAGTTCGTTTTGGAACAGGCGTGTGTGGATTCCAATGACATCTTATTATTATTCTACAGGTTCTAGGTCTGGTTTTGAAGTTTGCGCGGTTGTAATTTGAAAGATTCATCAAGTGTGCATGCATTATGAGAGATCTATATTGCCATGTAAATATAATTAAACAAAAAAAACAAAATATCAATACTCAGAATTATAAACAGAAAAAAAAAAAAAAGTTTACAAATCACTATAGAAAAAAAAGAGTTAATTTCATATAGGTCCCTACAAACATAGAAAATTATAAATATATTTCTACGAAATTCAACATTATTCATATATTTCTCTATAAAAGTTTTAATGTTTTCAAATATATCTCTCTGATTTGTTATCGTTAAAGCGCTATTTATTTTATAAGTAAAATAATTTTTTTACCATCACAAATATATCCCTTCAAAAGTTCTAACTGTTAATTAAAAAAGTGGTAAAAATGTCAATTCACCTTATTAACTAACTTGGGTTAAGTATTTAATTTGTGGTTAACTAAATTTTTCTAACGGCAGAGATGTATTTAAAAATATTAGAACTTTTGTAAGAACAACATATGAAAGTTGAATTTTGTAAGAATTATTTTGCAATTTACTATATTTGTAGGGATCTGTACGCAATTAACAAAAGGAAATTGATTAATCAGTAGAAGTAAGAAGTCCCGCTGCAATATGAATGTTGCTAACCGGACCTAATTGGGTGATCTGATTTTTTTTTTTTTTCTGTCTCAGGCACTCTCTTATATTTTGTGAAACTGATGGTTATTCTTCACCCGCATGAACCTGAGAAAATAGTAGGATCGGTATCTCTTTATGTAGCGTTCGGATCAACTTCTCGTCAAAGTCATATTAGAATTCTATTTAATTTAATTAGATGAGAAATAAATTAGATATACTATATGAAGCAGTTTTATATATATTAGGATTAATTGTTATTTATAATAAATTTAAATTTGAATATGATTAATTATGTCACATTTGTGGATGACCAAGGACATTCTCATTGGAATGTGTTTATGGTTACTATTCGACTATTTATCATAAAAAAAATACATAGAAAATGGAAGAACTTCAGTTTTTAATTTACTAGTTCTTTAAATAAAACAACACAAACAAGAAACTTCAGTTCGAATGGCACTTAGAATAGTAATTTTCACTTGAATTTAATACAATTTGAAACCAAAATTTTTGGATTAAATAGCTTCCAAATAGTAGTAGTAGTAAGACATTCAACAGAAACTGGGCCAAACAGGCTGTGTCTTAAAAGACATCTAACATTCTAGGCATTTTTAAATGTGGAATTTAATAAATTTATTTTTGAAGAAAATCCATATTTTTAAGAACGATTTTAATCCAATCATGGATTGTTATTGACAAATCTGATATATTGAATTTAGTCCCGATATTCATCGGATTCTTTTTTTTCTTGGAGAGAGAAATGCGCGCAGTATGCTATTCGTTTCGTTCATTTTTAGAAGTGAAGTCAGTTTAAAATACGAAGCAACTAAACTTCGAATTTGAGACTAGTCAAGGATTAGAAAGTTGATAGCAAACACGATTTATTTACTTGGATAGTATTTTAGGATTAAAACATACCAAGACCTCCCCAACTATACGCCAATTTGAAATAATCAACATTTCTCAACTTCAATTCATATATTTCAGTTATTTTAGTTCGATCCAATTACTTAAACCTAAAAATAATAATAATTTTGCAGCTTAACCTTTTAATTTTAAAAACTTAAACTATTTGATGAAAATCCACCAATTTCAAGCTTGATTATCATTTTTTTTTTTGTTTTATATGACTATAATTCTACTAAGTAAATGATGAATCTAAATTAGATTTTGTACTGCAAAAAATCACCGCACGACGTATTTCAAACAAACTACGGGTTTAGCATCAAAACCAAAATTTTTAAAATTATATAAGTTGAATCAAAACTGACCATATTTTAGATAAATTCTGCTCATTTTCACATTTTTGCCATTTAACTTAAACCAACCAAAGAGGATAACTAAAGAGGGGGAAAAAATGAAAGGAAAAAAAAAAGTTAAAAAAAAAGGTGTGTGCATGGATGAATGAATTTTCCATGCATCTCATCTTTTGTTCTAACCATTTTTGGACCAACGCAAATGAAAGGATCCAATGCAGGTTGGGGAAGATGCGCTGTCCACGTCAGTGGTCCTCAGAGAAAGTGTTACCTGGACCCAGTCCACCACGTCAGCCGAATTATCAATTATAATTTGTAACCTTTAAATCTAAGAATTATAAATTACACAGATGAAATCATTAAGCTTGGCTTAAATGATGTTGGGCTAGTGTTATCAGAAGAATCAATAGCTATGCTGACCATATTTTTAATAAGACAGAATCGTAGCAGAAAATTACAGCTTTTGCTTTTTAAAATTCTGTGTTTTATCATTTGCGAATGTTTTTTAAAATTTATTGGAGTTGATTCTGCAAGCTGTGTAGAAACTGAGAAAGCTATATGAGGCCCGTTCGTTGTAGTTATAAATGCATTAACATTTTGAAATAAATATAAATTTAATATGGATTTGATGTATTTGAATTCAACTACATCCAAATTAGTAGCATAGTTGAAACTATACAAAGAGATTCTAAGAAATAAAAAAGAACAATAATAGTTTAAACAACGCTCAAATTGGCGGTAATTTCAACTACAGCAATTGTAGAGAATAAACTTAAACGAAAGATAAACTTACATAAAATTATCTTTTATAAAGTGTAATTTTATTTTCTTATATATAAAATTGGATTAATTTAATACAGATTTCTGCAAACATAGTGAATGACAAATATATATCTCTATAAAGTCAAATTTTAGATATTGTCTCTACAAAAGTCCTGATGTTTTCTAATATATCCATTCCGTTAGAATCCGTTCATAAAATTTAGTTAACTATAGGTTAAATACTTAACCATGGTTAGATTTTGATATTTTTATCTCTTTTTTATTATACTGTTATGATTTTTGAAGAAACATATTTGTGATGGCGAAATTACAAATATAAACCATTCTTTAAAGTTTCTCTAATAGTAACAAATTAGAGGAATATCTTTGAAAATATAAGGAGTTTTATAGAAACAATATATGAAAGTTGAACTTTATAGGAATATTTTTATTATTCTAGATACTAATATAAAATTAACCCTCTAAAATAATAATATTTATAAATATGTATTTTTAACTGTACTATATCTATAAAACTATGTACAGCCAAATAACCTCTAATAAAATTTAGGTCGCCTCAAAAATATTGGTCTACGGTGTACCGAGCGCACGCAATAAAAATTTTTGCGGTGGCCCCCACACGCAAAGAGAGGCAAAGAGAGGCACGCAATAAAAATGCGGTGCAGTGGGGTTAGGGGTGGAAACGAGCCGAGCTCGAGCGAGCTTATGTCAGCTCAAATTCGGCTTGAAATTAATTTCGAGCCTAAATCTAGGCTCAAGCTCGGCTTGAAATTAATTCGAGCCGAGCTCGAGCGAGCCTAATTTCGAGTCGAGCCGAGCTCGAGCTCTAAACGAGCCGATTGAAATTCTTGACATTATATAATCAATAGTTTAATTTTTATAGAACATTACCTACAATTTGATGCAACATGTCTAATAGTTCAAAATGCAAAATAATTGCAAGAAATGTGAGCTAGGGTGACTGCCTGACTGGGTGAGGGTCTGAGGGAGAATGAGAGAGAGAGAGAGAGGGGAAAAAAAATAGGGATTTGGAAATTTGAATGTTATCATGTTTTAGGGTTATGTGCAACAGTGAAAGCCTGAAAGAGAGTGTGTTAGGTAAATTTAGAGTTGGGCTCAATTGCATGGTTGTACTTGTTGGGTTTATTTTATGCGTCAACAATAATGGCCCAAATTAAATTAAAGCCTATATATAATTAAAATACATTATATATATATATATATATTCGAGCTTTTTGAGCTTTTCGAGCCTAATTCGAACGAGCTGAGTAATACTCAAGCTCGGCTCATTTAATTTCGAGTCGAGCTCGAGTGAGCCGAATATCGAGCCGAACACGAGTCGAACGCGAGCCGGCTCGCTCGTTTGCCAGCCCTAGTCTATAGCACTACTTTTAGTAACTTGGCTTTAGCATGTATAGAAAGTACGGATCAAGCATGTAAAAATGTAGTATGTTATACTTTGTTGTTATCTTGATATTATAGTTAACAAAGAACATGAATCAAGCTACCTACTTATGGGGTTTATTAAGTCTCTTAAGCTATGACGGCTTCCAACAGTATAATTCTTCAGTTTCGATAATCGGATGTTATAAATCTTGTTTAACTTTTTCGATTTTCATTGTAAATAAATATAGATCGCTGATCTTTGATCTTAACTAAAAAATTTAAAGGTGTACGACTCACACACAACACTTGCTGTGAGTTTTCTTTATATCCTTCATACCTGTTGAAGATATGAGAATATTTGATTTTTTCTCACCAGTAATCACAGAAATTTTTGCTATCATTTCTTCTGCAATATACTGTTACCCCTGACGATGGAACATGGCTGATTTCGATGCCTTTCTGGCAATTTAGGGACTCCGCTTCACACTGCTGCCAAAGAGAGGAACAAGAAAGCCATAAAATTCCTGTTGGAGAACGGCGCGTTCTTGCCCCCTAACATCGACGACCAACGCTTCAACCCGCCTCTCCACTACTGCCCGGGCCTCGATTGGGCCTACGAGATAAAGTGCCTGCATGACGATGGCCCGTCTGGCGAAACTTCTTGCAGTTCCGAGAGCTAAGTGAGTACCGAAACCGCCCACCCTTGGTGCTTCTATCATAGTAATGTTGTCTGTGAAAGAACTCTCGATGATCGTTATGTTTGTTCTCAAATGGCTTGCTTGTCGGTATTTCTGTGCCTTACCGGACACCTTTAGGGTTTCTACTCTGTAGAAATATTGTGCCTTCTTCTGTTTGCCTGTGTTTTAGCTGAGAATGCTGCTGATCAAGACATTTATTCTTATGCTTGCTATGTATTTGTTGTTCTCGTAAATGATGAACTGATAAATAAATAATTATTCATGGATTTGTTCCTAAAATTTATTTCTTTTATTTCTGGACCAAAATAAAAGGCATACTTTTGTCAAGTTTCACATTGGGTTTTTTTATGTTTGTACATAACAGAGTTTTCTGGTAACACTAAATTTGAATGCAGTAAATTTCAAAGCATCAAGAGGGTTTTTTTTTTTTTTTTTTTTTTTTTTTTTTTTTTTTTTTTTTTTTTTTTTTTTTTTTTTTTTTTTTTTTTTTTTTTTTTTTTTTTTTTTTTTTTTTTTTTTTTTTTTTTTTTTTTTTTTTTTTTTTTTTTTTTTTTTTTTTTTTTTTTTTTTTTTTTTTTTTTTTTTTTTTTTTTTTTTTTTTTTTTTTTTTTTTTTTTTTTTTTTTTTTTTTTTTTTTTTTTTTTTTTTTTTTTTTTTTTTTTTTTTTTTTTTTTTTTTTTTTTTTTTTTTTTTTTTTTTTTTTTTTTTTTTTTTTTTTTTTTTTTTTTTTTTTTTTTTTTTTTTTTTTTTTTTTTTTTTTTTTTTTTTTTTTTTTTTTTTTTTTTTTTTTTTTTTTTTTTTTTTTTTTTTTTTTTTTTTTTTTTTTTTTTTTTTTTTTTTTTTTTTTTTTTTTTTTTTTTTTTTTTTTTTTTTTTTTTTTTTTTTTTTTTTTTTTTTTTTTTTTTTTTTTTTTTTTTTTTTTTTTTTTTTTTTTTTTTTTTTTTATTTGTGCACCACCTCATGTATCACCAAACTCTCTAGTTTACTTTTGAATTTTATTGCGGCTCGTATATTTTGCAATAACAAATTTTGAACTTGGTAAACTTTTTCCATTTCCGCATTAAAACAGAAAAGAAAAAAATCTTAATCTGTGTTTTTTTCTGGTGTTGAAATTTAATTGTGAACAAATCGGTTCGCTTGTTATTTTTCTCTCTGAAAAAAAAAAAAAAAAACCCAAAACTTGTTTTGAAGCCTCCTTTTTTATACTTACATATATCACCAAAAAAATAATATTTTCAGAGCTAAATTTGATACTGCTTTTATTTCTCAAAAAATAAATGAATCGGTTAGCTCAAAAAACACCTTGACCCCTCCCATTAATATTTTGGGAGTTAAATTTGTGGTAGGGAACAAGTGGAATACTATATAATGATCTCAAGTAAAGAGAGACAGTGAAGAGTTATCTAAATTTTGGTGGTCTTTTCGCAGGAAAGATGCAATGGGAAATGTTTCTGTCACCATCTTAAAAAGATTGAAAACTTCGTGAACTTCAGATAGGTCCCGAAAGAATAAAAAAAAAGTAAACTTTAAGTAAAAGTTAAGAAAGCAAAAGAGACTCCTCACAAAGGACAGACCTCAGTTCTTATTTTAGCAAAAAAAAAAACGAATTGTTAGGCTCGCTATCTTTCTCTCTCTAAAAAAAACCCCTTAATTTTAAAGCTTATATATATAATAATATATATATATATATATTATATTATTATATAATATAATAGAATAAGGCTAAAACTTATTAATAGCACCAAATCATTGGTGCTACCAAGTTTTTGGCCCTAGGATTAAGAGATGTACGGTTATGATGATGTGTGCCCTCTAAGGTTGAGTGGGTGGTTGGTTGAATAATATGATCTAACGGGTGAAAATAATTAAAAGGGTAGATCTAACGGCGGAAAACTTGGTAGCACAAATTGCTTCGTGTTATTAATAGCATAGTAACCGAACTCTATCTCTCTATATATATAATCTAGCTATTGTTTTTTTAGGAAGACATAGGTTATCGTCCTGCAAAGTCGTTTTAGATGATAGAAATTTTGAATCGACAATCGGAATCGCCAAAGTTGATCTAGACTATTTATAATGTTTAGATTAGAAACTAAATTTCATAAATTTTAAAATTCGTTGCTAAGTTTATTGAATAGTCGAAAAATGAACGGTCAAAAACGAATAATCTCGTGAAAATAAATATTAGACTTTTACAATTTATGATTAGAATTATCAAATATTATCTAAATGATACAAAAAATTTTCTATCAAAAATTTAAGCTGTTTGGATTGTTCTACGCCATTAAACAAGCAAACGGCTCGTATAGACCATAAAAAACTATCAATTTTTTGATCCTTGAATCACTAAATAAATAATTTTTAATTTATTTTTTAGACACTTTAAATACTCTAGATCAATTTTAATAGTTTCGATCATCAATTTCGAAATCTCCATCATCTAAAACGATTTAGAAGAACAAAAACCTCCGTCCTCTTAAAAGGATAGTAGCTGGATTTATATTTCCAACTAAGGCTTAGAAGTCATTACTTTTGGTTTTCAAACTGTAAGGCTTGTAATATCCTTCTTCTTAAATTTTTATTTATTTTCATTTGATTTCGAATATCAATTATTAAGTCCTTTGTCACCGACACTAAAGACAATCAATTACTGAATAGGTCAGTAAAATTTGCATCAATTATAAGTCGATTTGATCATTTGTTAGATAATATTGGGGGAAAAAATTTTATTAAATACTAAACTCTTTCTACTGATCAGTAGAACGTGTGTCGATTTTATGTTGATTCGATCAATTATTAGATTAACGTTAATGTTATATGGCTCCAATAACTCCTATCTTAAATGAATAGCAAAATTACAAAAAAATTCTGCGCACGAGACTGTAAATGATATATCCCAAGCTTGTGGCGCTTCGACTATCCAGAAATATACAGAAAGACGCAACAGCCATTGCATATCAAATAACCCCAAAGTGACAGAAAAAATGACATCAGGGATGATCAAATCAGAGGTGCTTCTGAATCCACTGCCACCCCCAGCTACATACAGAAAACTGGTATCATGGGCATGTTGCTCACATCCCAATTTCAATATCCAAACTAATAATGAATAATAATAAATAATAATAGTAATAACAATTAAAAGTCTCCTCAAATCTACAAGGATTGAGAGCTATGAATGTAGACACAGCACCCATCAATCAGTATGGAAAAGACCCTTCATTTAATTTTCCTTCAATGTGTAAAGTTGAATGCCCCTTTCCAATGTGACTGGGACCCTTTATTTTATTTTATTTTATTTGTGCACATGATGCAACCATGTATAGGGTGCATTAATTGCAATTGTGAGAAAAAATTTTTGCAAAATTGAGAAAACTAGAAGCTCTGTGTGTGTTTGTGTGTGAACTTGTGCAATGCCATTGGTTTAAAATATTTCATACCAGTGATTGAATGATATTGATGGTAAAGGGACAAAAGATACTTTCTAGAGAAGCATGACTTAAAAGCTGGTTATAAAATTCAGTTGAGTTGGATGTTTCAAATTTTGTTGAGACCAAAAAATTTTTAAATTGGCATAAATTTTTATTTGAGTGCAGTGTCTGATTTCAGCGTGTATCCAATTTGAAAAATATTTTTCGAGATCTACGCGTCGGACCGCAAAATAGTTCTAGCCGAGTTTGGGGCTCAAATTTAACAGTTTAGCCCTCTATTTTTATATTTTTAGGTTATTTTGTAAAACTTTGTATTTTTTTCTATTTTGCTTCTGATTATTTGATTATTTTTATTCGGTTTAAGTTGCGAAATATATTTTAAATTACAATTTATTATTAGGATTCAGGAATGTATATATACATGTGCGTGACATTCACTTAGTGTAATTAAGTTTAAGAACAATTACATGAACAAAGATTAAGGTGATTGGTCACATGTGGCAAATCTAATCCTGTTGGGAATCCGGTATTCGCCCCGGTACCGGATCTTGTGAATCCGCAACCCGCTCCGATACCGACTGCTGTGGATTCGGTACCGATTGTTGGGATTCCGCAACGAAAACGTCAAATCGAGTTTTTACCATAAACCCATCTCCTCAGCAAAAACTGATACAATCATAAAAGAGAGAAAAAATCAAAACAGAAAATATGCGGGTAAAACAAGATTCATTAAATAAGAGAAGATTACACGTCACTCCTTTTCTGCACAGAGTAGCTGCAACCCGAGCCCTCTTTTTGAATCTCTCCTACCCTTCTCTTATCTTCTATAATCCCACAAAGAAGACAATCCTCCACGCGCACCCATGCACTAGGTGCACTCAACTCATTAACTGTGACGCACTGGACCTTGCAAATTGTGGGGTTCGAGTGATTGAATATGTTCTGAGCTTTTCCAGACTTTTTGGGGGGTCGTTGACAGTGTTTCGACCTATGGTTTGAGTCCCGAGAATGGTGGTTTAAAATCTTGCATCAAAATCCAAAAAGTTGAATTTTTGATTAGCTCTCGGGTAGCCTTCTGCAGGCTGTGTACCGGTACGGGTTCGCTTGCTGTACCGGTACGGGGTTGATGGCTGTACCGGTACGGGGTTGTGTACCGGAACACAGGCCATTTTCCAGCAAACCCGAGGCTCGGGTTTGGCGTTTCGTGGGTTGTGTACCGGTACACAAACCTGTGTACCGGTACGCAGTACAGATTTTGGCTGTTTCGTGGAGGGGTGTTTTTGCAATTGTTGCAACATCTATTTAAGCACACTCCAGCCCCTTGGGGGCTGTTTTGAGCCCTAGAACAGTGAAGAGCAAGGTAAGAGGAGTTCCCTTTGATTTCTTCTTAATTTTTGATGGATTTTGGTTGGTTTTGACCTCTCCTCTCTTCTCCACCTTGCTTTTTGTTGGGTTTCCTCCATTGTTGAAGGCTTGGAGCTTGTAGAGGAGCTTGTTTGAGATGAGATCTTCAACTTCACTTGGTTTGGGACTTGGTTTTGAGCTTCTTGTGAGGTTGGTAAGCCTTATCTTTTCTTTGGATTAAGTTTTGGTAGCTTCTACTAGATCAAATCCTAGATTTGGCATATTAGGGTTAAAAATGAAGATTTTTGATTTGAGGGCTTCGTCTACCGTTGGTGGGTTTGACTTCATGAAAATGGGGCAAAATGGCCCCTATTTCTTCTAAACTTTTCGTAAAGTATTTTCGAATGCAAATTCATGCTAAACATGATTTATGTGAATTTTAGAACACTTAACATGATGCCTCATGTATCGTAAAATTTGTACTCCATATAGTAGAGCTATAGGTGTAGATTGCATGCAATGTGGATAGTGCTTGGTGTTGCAAGTTGAGAACATGTCTCCATGCTAGAATTCAGTGAATTATGCATCATGAACATATTAATGCCATGCTTGAAACTCGTTGAACAAAAGTGTCATAAAGGAGCACTTGGAATTAGTAAATTATGAAAAAACAACTTAGAGACATGATAATAGGCCATTGTTTATCTGCTATATTCCATGTTAGAGATATGATGACATAGAGATAGGCTATTGAGATACTTGATATATTCCATGTTTTAGACATGAGGACTTGGTGCTTGAGACAGATCATTGCTTGCTTGCCATTGTGCTCATCGCATATGCTTGTGAGGGTCGCTCCCTACAAGCGGGCACTCCGGAGATAGCCATCGCGACATATGCTCGCCCGTGCGGGATTGGGCGCCGAAGTGGATTGCCGTGGGGGAGGCTCATCCCTAGAGTGGGGATGTTGACTACCACGGGGCCATTAGGCACGGCGCATGCCAGACAGCCTTCGGGTGGGTCTTATATGATTGGAACTTAGTGACAGAACATGCTATGTGAACTTTAAAACTATTAAAGTGGACTTGAACTAGAATAGTAAACAATGACATTTTTACTATTTTTGCATCGAGGATATCGGATTGGTTGCATATCTATGCTTATGCATGTCATACACATCCATGCACATTCATGATATCGTTACTTTATTACTTAAGCAAATCATGCTAAGTAGAGACTCTATGTTATAGTAAGTTACATTTTACTTACCTTTCGCTTTACTACATTGTTAGTCACTAACCTCTTTTCGTAGCTTTTGGGCCTTGTGGCGCAGTTCACTGAAGTCAGTAATTGTCCACTAGGAACTATTTTTAATAGTTCTCACGCCCATGTTTTCTGGTTTTCTTTCAGAGCCTTCTGCACCGGCGGAGGCACGGGATCGCGGCAAGGGGATCGCATAGCTAGCTAGCGAGGAGCGGTTCTTTGCCTAAGTGGTTTACTCTTTCTTTTTGTCGTTGAGAGAGAGCGAGAGATTTTATATTCATGTATAGAGACCACCTATGTATCTATTTTTGGCACTTGTATTTGGAATTTTTTTTGTTCTACTGTATGCTTTTATTAGTGGATTTCAGCTTTACTCTTCTTATTTTGATGTAGAATTTAGAGTTTAATCATGCTTTGATACTCCTAAATGTCTTTTATTATTGCTTTATTTATCATTGTTTTAGACGCCTTATATGTGTTAGACGTATGGCGGGTCTGGGCACGTGCCGGGCGGGCCTCCGCTGGGCCCCGGGGCGTGACATTAACTCTCTCTCTCTTTCACTTTTTCTCTCGGGTACGACACACCCCACAAGAGACTATTTTTTTCTCTTTCAGGTACGGCACCCCACAAGGCTCTGCCTACTACTCGGAAGACCAGCCTTAATTAACTGGCCGTACCATCTCCCCAAAAAGAGACTCTAATGCATTATATATAATGCTCCATCAAGAATGTACCCAATCCTAATATATTTAGGATTCATACTTTAATTAATATCTAAATCTATTCTTAATCAATCTCTAATAGATTTAAATATTAATTCTAATCTAGTTAGGTTTATCCTCTAATTAATATTTAAATCTTGATTTATCTTCAACAGATTTAAATATTAATTCTAATCCAAATAGGATTCAATTACAAATCTAACCAAATCCTAACAATCTCCACCTTGGTTGGATTTGTAATCTTCAACCGTCACGTCGAGCTCACCATGCAAGCTCCACCTTAAGCTTGTCTCCTCCGCTCGATGTCGTCGCATCCGCCGCTCCGCCTCGAGCGACTGCTCATCCGCGAACTTTTTGCTTCCGTTCTGACTATGCTCCCGTTCAGAACGTATAAGTTCCCGTGCTTGTTCGCCTCGCACATGACCCGATCTCATTTTCGGACTCTCATAGCTCCACCTGAAGCCGAAATATCGCAACCCTTCGAGTCCAATGCGCCTAACGAGATCAAATTTCGCTTCAATCCAGGAACGTACCGCACACCTGTCAGCGTCCTCACGACCCCATCGTGCATTCGGATCTTCACCGTACCGACTCCCAAAACTTTGCACGTCGTCCCGTTCCCCATTAGAGCTTTTCTACCTTTGATCGCCTTATAGGTTGCAAAAGACTCCTTCTCCGGGCATACGTAAAAAAAACACGCCGAATCGAGCACCCACGCGTCATCCGAAATTTTCGCACCTCCGGTCGCCGCATATAGCACATCAAAATCAAACATCTCCGACTCTGCCGTCTGTGCCGTCGTTGATACCGTCTCGTCCTGGTTCACGACAGTTTTCTCCTTTTGTCGCTTTAACTCCTTCAGATCATTCTGAAGTTTTCGACAGTTGCGCTTTATATGCCATTTCCTGTGACAATAAAAGCACTCCACCTCAGATAGCGACTTCTTCTGTCGATCTCCGGTCGCTGATGTTGTCGCCTCCTTCTTCACTCTCACCACCAAAGCTGTATCCCGGTTCTGTGTGCCGGACTCCTGAGTCATCTTCCGCATCTCGTTTGAGAGAAGCGCCGCCGTGACCGCCTCCACGCTTATGGTCTCCTTGCCATAAAGTAACGTGGTCACCAGATGCTCATATGTCGCCGGTAGCGAAGATAGTAAAATCAGCGTCTTATCTTCGTCATCCAGATTGACTCCGATGCTAGTCAACTGGGCCACCACCTTGTTAAACTCGTTCAGATGCTCATGTAGGCTTGCCGCTTCTTGCATCCGCAGCGTAAACAGTCGCTGCTTCAGATACAACCTGTTCGTTAAGGATTTGGTCATATACAGATCTTCCAGTTTCTTCCACAACTTCGCCGGTGTCGTCTCGCTGGCTACGTTGTAAAGAACCTCATCTGCTAATAATAGATGAAGCGTACTCAGCGCCTTCCGCTCCATCTTCGTCCATGCCGTATCCGTGACCTCCGCCGGCTTCGCCTCTTTTCCGTTCAACGTTTCATCTAACTCTTGCTGTACGAGGATCGCTCGTACTTTAATTTGCCACAATCCGAAATTGTTCTTGCCGTCGAACTTCTCGATTTCGAATTTCGTGGCCATCTTTGTCGATCTCTCCCTCGGATCGATAACCTTCAGCTCTGATACCACTTGTTGGGAATCCGGTACTCGCCCCGGTACCGGATCTTGTGAATCCGCAACCCGCTCCGATACCGACTGCTGTGGATTCGGTACCGATTGTTGGGATTCCGCAACGGAAACGTCAAATCGGGTTTTTACTATAAACCCGTCTCCTCAGCAAAAACTGATACAATCATAAAAGAGAGAAAAAATCAAAACAGAAAATATGCGGGCAAAACAAGATTCAATAAATAAGAGAAGATTACACCTGACTCCTCTTCTGCACAGAGTAGCTATAACCCGAGTCCTCTTTTTGAATCTCTCCTACCCTTCTCTCGTCTTCTATAATCCCATAAAGAAGACAATCCTCCACGCGCACCCGTGCACTAGGTGCACTCAACTCATTAACTCTCTCTCTCTCTTTCACTTTTTCTCTCGAGTACGACACACCCCACAAGAGACTCTTTTTTCTCTTTCAGGTACGGCACCCCACAAGGCTCTGCCTACTACTCGGAAGACCAGCCTTAATTAACTGGCCGTACCATCTCCCCAAAAAGAGACTCTAATGCATTATATATGATGCTCCATCAAAAATGTACCAAATCTTAATATATTTAGAATTCATACTTTAATTAATATCTAAATCTATTCTTAATCAATCTCTAATAGATTTAAATATTAATTCTAATCTAGTTAGATTTATCCTCTAATTAATATTTCAATCTTGATTTATCTCCAACAGATTTAAATATTAATTCTAATTCAAATAGGATTCAATTACAAATCTAACTAAATCCTAACAAATCCCTTCCCATAAAAGTGATAGTTAGAAATGTTAGTTATTATGAATGCAACAAAAAAAAAGTACATCTAAAAAACATTTTCCTAATAAATCATAATTAGTTAAACTAGTGGGTGACATTTTGCATGAAGCAAGCTTCATTTGACCAGTGGAAGGTGCTCTTCCAAAAAAGTTATTTCAACTTATTTATTCCTTTTTTTTATCTTCATTTGTACATAGTTGACTATAATTTTCTACATAAGTGTTTTAAAATTATCTGCAAAAAGTGGTAATTAATTTTTTTTTTATTTCATAAGTAGAGGAGCCTAATTTGCCACATCCACCACATACCAAGAGATAGGATTTTGTGAATTTTAATTATTCCCTTTTTTAATTGGTACCAGTTGGACAAGATCAATATCATTATGCAAACTCAAAATTACAAAATTTATAGTAGTTAAATATATACTAAATTAAGTTGGTATATAAGAGTCCAAGGATATGTTTAGTTTTGATATTTTATTTGAAGTTGATAGACAAAACAAGATTAGGGTGAAAGAATAAAAAATATGCTTGTTTATGTTCGATATGATCATAAAAACTGTATCGTAAATAACTTTTACGTAAACAGGCAACATACTTTTCTATTACATTTTTTTTTTATCAGTCACATAGAGTGACTGTTGTATTATGCTTCTCTCTTCAAAAAATAGGTTTGATTTGTTTTAAAAAAATTGGTTTGATTAGTTAGAATAAAAATAACATAGAGTGACTGTTCTATAATAGGCTTTTTCTATAGTATGAGGACCAAAAGTGTGATTTAATCATTTTTAAATTAAGGGGCTATTTGGTTGCACGCATTTGTACCTACACTGCAGTTGCAAATGCATACAATCTCAATTTCTGTGTTTGGTTTAATACAGTTGCGTCCAACTGCTGCAGTTGCAATTGTATAAGAAAGTCAAAACAAAGTAGTTGAAACTACATCTAAATTGACTGCAGTTCTAACTGCAGTAGTTGGTGAGGAATAGGATCACCCACAAATTAACAATAATAAATAAATAAATAAATCGCTAAATAAAGTTTATATATATATATATATATATATATATATATATAAATTATACGATATATAAATATATAATATATAAATACTTGTAAATAAACTCATATTGATAAAATTTTTAGGTAATACAAGCTTGTGGCAAAAATAAATTTTTTTAATTTTTTTATTTAAAATAAAAATATAGTTTTTTTTTTCTAAAATTTCATAAAACGAATTGTGAATGTTAACTTAATAAGTTTTAATTAATTATAATTATTAAATTTGATAAAAAAAAAAGAGAGAATCATTTAAATTTTTAAATTTTGATTTACATATTAAAATTAAATAAATCAAAATTTTTAAATGTATCGGTTATTTAATTATTGAAAAATATAAAAATATTACATATATCCACTTATTTATTTATAGACAGTAAGTTTAAATGATTAATAAAATTATACAATTATTTTATGCATAGTGAAGGTAATCTCACCAATCTATCAAAAGAGGCGACAAGATTCACAAATACAATTATTAGCTTCACATTACTAAACAGAAGAAATGCATACGTGTAATTATAACTATTATAATTTTAACTATATATATTTTTAACTATTCTGTATTTACAACTATATCCAACCAAATAGCCCTAAAATGACGCTCGAAGGGTTGGAACCATCCTTACAAAACATTATAAAATTAACTTTATTATTACATAACCCCCAATTGTTAATAAAACAAAAGCCAAGGGGAAAAAAAAAGATAAAAGAAAAGGTATTTAATAAGCAACCACAGCTGCTACTTGAGATGTGGAGAGTCAATTAAAAGCAAAATATATAAAAAAACCAAAAAAAACCATCTCTTTTTATTATTTATTTATTTATTTATTCCCCAAAAAGGCAACGCATGTTTGATACCTTGACTGCGCCACGTGCTCCTTCGCACGTGGATTGCCGTCCCCTCACCACCACAGAGGAAAAAAATAAAATAAACAAATTATTATTAATTAACATAAAAATATAACATAACAATCACATAATACGAAACAAAAAAGATGATTTTATAATAGTTATAATTATTATTATTATGACAATATCGAGCGGCTATGATTCGGGGCGGCCCATCCGCGGCAACACGTGTACGGCGAGCACGCGCTTCCCGGGCGGCGGCTCCACCACCCACGTGCGCGGCGGCGGCGTCGGCGTCCCCGGCTCCGGCGAGGAGGAGGAGACGTCGACGACGAGGACGGCGCCGCCGCATCCGGTGACGACGCAGACCCTGCCCCCGCCGGCGGCCACCTGGGCGGCGCCGCGGAGCAGCTCCGGCGCGTCGAGCAGCGTCTCCCACCGGTCCCCGCCCCAGTCGTAGGCCCGGAGCGCCCCCGCGCCCTCGTCCACCACGTACATGGCAGCTTCGGCGTCGTCGTCGTCGTCGTCTCCGGCGGCGGCGGCGACGGGGCCGGACCAGCCGGCGAGCATGCCGGGGGGCATGGGCTCCCAGGCGCGGCGGCGGAGGTCGAGGACGGCCCCCTGCTTGGGGCCGCGGCCGCGCAGGTTGACCATGCAGAGCTTGCCCCGCGCGCCCACGGCCTCGGCGGCGTCGCGGCTGAAGCGCCCGTCCCGGAGCGGCGGGAGCGGCGCCCACGCGCCGTCCCGCGGGTGCCAGAGCGCGGCGGAGCGGGCGAGGGCGGGGTCGTGTGGGCGGGGCCCGACGCCGCTCGCCAGGAAGACCCCGCCCCCGCCCGGGGCGGCCCCCGCGGCGCACCACCGCCGCGGCCCCAGCGGCGGCGCCGGCCCGAGGAGCCACCGCGGCGGGCCCGGGTGCGGCCGGAACACCAGCGGCCGCGGCAGCGCCGGCAGCAGCTCCGCCGTCGACCCCGCCAGCACGGCCAGGTGCCCCGCCGCCGCCACGCTCTGGAGCGGGAGCCGCCGCGAGAGGAACGACGGGTGTCTAATGAGGACGCCCAGATTAGGGCTATTAGGGTTAGGGTTCGGGAGCTGCTGCAGCAGCGGCGTCGGCGGGGGGGGGAGATCGACCCAGGCGGCGGCGACGGGGTCGAAGCAGGCGAAGGCGACGGCGTTGGGCTCGTCGTCGGCGTAGAGGAGGGCGTAGAGGGAGAGGAAGGGGGGGAAGGAGGGGGCGTAGAGGAGGCGTCGCCATGAGCGGCACACGGCGAAGATCAGCGGAGGTGGGAGATGCGCCAGGCACAGCTGCGCCAGGTGGTCCGGGAGCCCCGGGATCAGAGACTGGTACTCCTCCTCTTCTTCCTCCTCCTCCTCCTCCTCCTTGGCTCGTTTCCTCCTCGGTGGGGTTTCATGGTCGAGGTGGGAGCCGATCCTAGCGCGCTTGGAAGAAGACGACGATTCGGAGGAGGTGGCGGAGGCCGCCATTAATGGAGTCAGTGTTGTTGGAGAGGAAGAAGAAGAAGAGGAGGAGGAGGAGGAAGAAGAAGAGGGGAGTATCAAATCAAATATGTTCGAGGAAATGACTCAACGAGGAGAGAGGGTGGAGAGAGGGGCAAGGATTTTTGTCTTATAGCTTTTTGTTGCATTAATGCCCACTTAGTTTTTCTATAAATGAAAAAAAAATTACACATCCTTATCGAAATTTTCGCTTTCCGTGAACACCGTACTAATAATTATTACGCGTCCTTTATTTTTGATATTCGATTTAAAAGACTAATTTTGGCTTAAATGAAACATTATCGAACTTGCCTTATTGTGTTAGCATGTTTTAAATAAATTGATTATCCACTGATAAACTATTATTTTAGAGTGACTTTAGTTTTATCGTACATCTCATTTTTTTTCACTAACAGGTCTAATGAATTATGGTTTTGATTTAAAAAGATTAGTATCTCTCGCCGTGACAAATTAAGGTTGAGTTGGACCAAATTTATATTCAAAATACTGGGAGACTGGCTCGGACCGAATCATAACTGAAATACGTGGGTATTATGTTTTTACGCTTTACATATATTGAATTTTTAGAATTGTGATTAATACTAACAATTCACCATATAGTTCAATTAGTTAGAAATTTTATTAAACGCGAACTATTATTTCTTGAAGATTCTATTTTTATCGTGTAATTCGTATTATCATTTTATTTACCATTTGTATAATTAATTTGAACTCTTATAAGTATTGTACTTAGTTGATTCGAACTTGGGTCTCGGGTACCAACCACCAAGTCCTTTGCCACTTGTTATAGGGACGGTCGGTAAGGCAGTTTAGTTAGATATAATTAGAAATACAATATAGTTGAAGAAACATTTTGGTTGAAATGCAGCAGTCACAATTACAAATATTTCGTTTCGTTGGATACAGTATTAAGTATTGCAAATATAAATAATTTATTCAATTACGTATAGTTCAAAAACATAATTTTCACTAATATAATTAGACCTCCTTACGTACTTTCAACTGCAGCAATTGAATTTAAATATATCAGATTAATATATGACGAGTTACGTGTACAAATAACTAAATTGAGGAATTTAATTAAAACTAAATAATTAATTATTTAACAAAGTTAGAATTTCTAGGGACCGAGTAGGAGAATTTCACGTGGGACAAAAAAGGTATGGGCAGGTGGGGGGAGTTAGGGTGGAGTCGGGTGTTGTCCTCACCCCTTAAAAGCTGCTAAATGGACTTTTTCCCGTGTGCCTTGAGACCATAAAAAGATAAAGTAGAGAGAGAAAAGATTTTTACAATTGTATATATATATATATATATATATATATATATATATTGAGTTTGACTGGAGTACTATCGAGAGCACTAAGAATTAGGTACTATCACGTTTTCTACCGTTAGATTTTACCTTTTGATTATTTTTATCCGTTTGATTATACTATTCAACTAACCAACTTACTCAACCCTAGGGGCCTACATCATTCTAACCGTACATTTCTTAATCCAAAAATTAAAAAATCAATAGCACAATAGCTTGGTGCTATTGATAGTATTCAGCAATATATATATATATATATATATATATATATATATATATATATATAATATATATATATATATATAATTGAGCTATAATATTTTTAGAAGCACCAACCCTTCTGTGCTTCTAAGTTTCTAGCCCTTGGATGTTCTTTGATTACTAATAGCTTTTGGATCAAACATTATTCAACCTACGACAATTTATCACCATCATCTCAACTCTACATCTCTCCATCCAATGGCAAAAAGCTCAAAAGCACCACTATATGCGCGGACTATTATATTCTTATAAATTTAAATCCTTTTATACTTATATAAGTTTCGACCGTTGGATAAAAAAATAAATATGCGATGATCTGTATGAAATTAATTCTTTTTTTATCGAGAAATTGGACGGCTGATTCAAAAAACCAATGAATTTGTCGTGTATGAATCAAGTAGCATGAAAAACATGGAAAAAAACTTGCATATAGAATACAAAAATAAAAAAAGAAAATCAAAAGAAAGGTCCAAAATTAAACAGAGTTAGAAGTCGTGTAAAATTAAAATTTAGAATCTCTCACTTTTGTATCATATTAAATAAATATAAAATAATTATTATTTTTTAATAATTTAAGTTTTGAAGTGATTAATTGTTTCACATAATTTAATAGTCTCCATATATTTATTTATTTTTGTTGTATATATATATATATATATATATATATATAAAGAGAGAGAGAGTTGAGCTGAAATGCTATAAGTAATAAATGAGTTTCGTTGCCATGCACTCATTTATTTTCGATGATCGAGGCTCTAAATCGACGATCGATATTGTTGAACATAATCTATACCACTTGAAGTATATAGAAAATTTTGAATTTTTTCAACATTGCAGGCCTAATAATTAAAGAGTTTCAAAATTTATAATTCTAACTATTAGTATAAGACGTTTTTCGTTTAACGGCGTAAAGATATCCAAACCAGTTGAATTTTGGTTAAGGAATTTTTTAAACTAATTTAAAATAAGATTTACACTTTTGATATTGATTATAAAACTCCTATAATCACTTTTTAAAGGATGTTTATTTTTTGAGGATGTTCATTTTTAGCCGTTCATTTTTTACTGCCACTTGATGGACAAGAGAACAATATCGAAAAAGTATGAAATTTGATTTCTAAATGTTTCGAGTGATATAATTCATGTTCAATAGTACCGATTGTCGATTTGGAGGCTCGATCATCGAAAATAAATAAGTAAAAACGGAGCTCGTTTGCTGTCGATATTATTCCTTCTCAACTCTATATTTATTTATTTATTTATTTATTTATTTATTTATTGTTATCTTTTGTGTAGGAAATTGTGCGGTGGTGGTGGTGGGGCCATTTACAAGTGGTTGTTAACTAATTAATAATAATTAGGGATGCATCGTAAAGTAAAAGCGTAGCTTTTTTTTTTAATATAACTTTTGGAATGTGGGCCAATCAGGGAACAGCACGTGCCCCCCCGCGAAAAGTGGCTTTTGGCTTTTATTGAAGGGACGAATCCAATCACTAGTGGCCACGTGCCTTTCATGAGAAGCGACATGCTTTCACAGTAATTATTGTTAATTTTTATTTTAATATATTATAGGAGACAAAATTATAATTGCTTTATTTTTTAAAAAATTTTTATAGTATAAAAATAAGGTTAAATTAAAAAAAAATCTTTAAATATATCTTTTTTTTCACTCTTACTCCCTAACTTTTAAATATTTTATATTTTACTCCCTTAATATTTCAAGTTATCATATTTAAACTCGTTCTGTTAGGGTTGTATTACTATTCCGTTCATTTCTTATAATTTATATCAAAAATATATATTTTAAAATAATAAAAATATATTAAAAATTATTTTTTATAGAAAAAATAAGAATAATTTGATTATTTTAAACTCTCCATTAACATTGTATCCTTTAAAAATATTTTAAAAATTTTAAGAGAATAAAATATAATTTTTTAAAAATCTGAGAAAAGTAAAGAAAAAACTTCAAATACTATTCCTGTGGTTTTGCACTTTTTATTTTTAGTACCTTTTGGTTTAAAGTGTATCGATTTAGTAACCTGTAGTTTTATTTTTCTCTTTCTATTGTCCTATCCACTAAACTTTTTTCATTAAACTAATGATAAAATTAAAACTAAAAAATATTAAAGTGAATATTCGATAAATCTAGATGGGGTATCTGAAGTTTTTGTATATAATTTAACAAAATGTTAATGGATGAGCTGACAAAAAAGAAAAATAAAATCATAGGATACTAAATTGATACATTTTAAATCACAAGATACAAAAATAAAAAAGTGTGAAACAGAAACAGAAGATGTGATATTTAAAATTTATCCAAAAATAAAAGCTGAATATTTATATAAAAAAAATTCTTAGTAGCCCAAGAGGGTGGGGGTCCACTCCGTGGGCTCCACGTGGCGTTGTGAGATTCGGTTCGGTTATGGGCTGTGGGCCCATTAATTAATTAATTAATTAATTAATTAATTAATTAATTAATTATGTGTCTGTAAAAGCCAACGCAATTAAATGAAAAAGGAGAAGGCCACGAGAAGGCCACGAGGAGGACAAGTTGCACCGCGCACTGCATCGTATTTAACGCAATCTCAACGGCTTTGGCCTCTCTTTGTGTGTGGGGGCCACCGCATAAATTTTATTGCGTGCGCTCAGTACACTGTAGACCAATATTTTTGAGGGAACGTAAATGTTATTAGAGGTCATTCGGCTGTACGTAGTTTTATAGATACAGTACAGTTAAAAATACATACAGTTAAATACATAGTGGTTATATTTATAAATATTATTATTTTATAGGGTTCATTTTATATAGATTTTTATAGAGATAGTGAATGACAAATATATCCCTATAAAGTTTAACTTTTATATACTATATGTATAAAAGTTCTGATATTTTCAAATATGTTCCTCTATTTTGTTACCGTTAGAAAACCATTGAAGAACCGTTTACATTTTTTATTTTGCCATCACAAATATTTCCCTCCAAAAATAATAACAGTATAATAAAAAAGAAATAAAAATATCAAATCTAACCAGGGTTAAGTATTTATCCTATGGTTAACTAAATTTTTCGAAGAGATTTTAACGGTATGAATATATTTGAAAACATCAGGACTTTCGTAGGGACAACATAAGAAAGTTGAACTTTGTAGACATATATTTGTCATTCACTATATTTATAGGAACCTGTATTAAATTAATCTTATTTTATATATAAGGAAATAAAATTACACTTTATAAAAGATAATTTATTGTAAGTTTATATTTTGTTTAAGTTTATCCTCTACAATCGCTGCAGTTAAAATCATAGCCAATTGGGCGTTGTTAAAACTATTATTGTTCTTTGTTATTTCTTGGAATCTCTTTGAATAGTTTCAACTCTGCTGCCAATTTGGGTATAGTACTAGTTGAACTCAAATACATAAGATTGATATTAAATTTTGTATTTATTTAAAATGTTAGTGCATTTATAACTACAACGAACCAGCCTCGTATAGCTTTCTCAGTTTCTACACAGCTTGCAGAATCAACTCCAGTAAATTTAAAAAACATTCGAAAAATAATAAAGCACGGAGTTTTGAAAAGCAAAAGTTGTAGTTTTTTACTGATTATTAAAAATATGGTAATGACATGTCAGCATAACAATGGATTCTTTTGATAACACTAGTCCAACATTATTTTAGCGAAACTTAATTAATGATTTCATTTGTGTAATTTATAATTCTTAGATTTAAAGGTTACAAATTATAATTGATAATTCAGCTGACGTGGTGGACCGGGTCCAGGTAACATTTTCTCCGAGGCCCACCGACGTGGACAGGGCATCTTCCCGAGCCTGCATTGGATCCTTTCATTTGCGTTGGTCCAAAAATGGTTATAACAAAAGATGAGATGCATGGAAAATTCATTCATCCATGCACACACCTTTTTTTTTTTTCCTTTTTTTTCCCCTTTTTGATTGGTTCAAATTTAAATCGTAAAAATGTAAAAATGTGCAGAATTTATCTAGATCTAGAGTATGGTCATTTTTTATTCGACTATATAATTTTAAAAATTTTGCATGGCTTTGATGCATGCTAAACCCGTAGTTTGCTAGAATTACGTCATGCGGTGATTTTTTGCAGTACAAAATTTATTTTAGATTCATCACTTACTTAGTAGAATTATAGTCATATAAAACAAAAAAAAAAAATGATAATCAAGCTTGAAATTGGTGGATTTTCATCAAATAGTTTAAATTTTAAAAATTAGAAGGTTAAGCTGCAATTTTTTTTTTTTTGAAGGTTAAGTAATTGGATCGAACTAAAATAACTGAAATATATGAATAGAAGTTGAGAAATGTTGATTATTTCAAAATGGCGTAGAGTTGGGGAGGTCTCCGTATGTTTTTATTTGTAAATCATTCAAGTCATCTGAATTTATACATAATATATTTTTCATCTAGAATACTATCGATAGCAAATGAATAGTATTTGCTATCAATTTTCTAACCCATGACTAGTCTCAAATTTGAAGTTTAGTTACTTCATAATTCAAGCTGAGTTCGTTTCTAAAAACGAACGAAGTGAGTAGTGTGCTACCTTTCTCTCTATGAAAAGAAAAGAATACGTGAATATCGAACTAAATTCAATAGATCAGATCTATTAATAACAATCCATGATTGGTTTAAAAATGCCTAGAGCCTACCTTGAGCCCATTTTTAAAATGTCTTTTTGGGCCACTCACTCGAATGTTAGATGTCTTTTAAGACACAGCCTGTTTGGCCCACATTCTGTTGAATGTCTTACTACTACTATTAGGAAGCTATACAATCCAATCAATTCGGTTTCAAATTGAACTAAATTCGAGTGAGAATTACTATTCTAATTAAGTGGCTTTCCAGCTGAAGTTTCTTGTTTGTGTTGTTTTATCAAAAGAACTAGTAAATTAAAGGAAGTTCTTCCACTTTCTATATGTTTGTTTTTGGATAAATGTTTCGAATAATAACCATAAACACATTTAAAGGAGAATGTTCTTGATCATCCATAAATGTGACCTAATTAGTCATATTTAGATTTACTACAAATAAAGATCGATCGTAACATATGTACAACGATTTGATATAATATATCTTATCCCTTTCTTATTTATTTAAATTAAATAAAGATCTACTTAGACTTTAATAAAATATTGATCTGGACTCTACATAAAGAGATACTGATCGTACTATTTTTTCTACGGCGCTTTGTAAGTCTTTTATTTTTTTTTTTTGTTTATAATTCTGAGTATTGATGTATGTATTTGGTTTAGTTATATTCACATGCCAATATAGATCTCCCATAATGCACGCACAGCAGATACTTCCAAAGCAGGGCTAGAACCTGCAGAAGAATAATAAGATGTCATTGAAATCCACACAAGATCCTAAACGAACTCTACTACTCAAACACCTTAAACTAAAGGAGAACAAACAAGACGTGCATGCACGTACGTAATTATAAGTTGCAGTGTATGAGACCTTTAGCTGATCATCAGTTGGAAACTCATTACACCGGAGACTCATCAGCAGGAGGAGGATCGGGCCACCGGAGAATCCCGCCGTGTGTAAGCAATGCCCAGACGTGGGTGATGAACTCACCGCCGTGTGCCAGAGCTTGCGCGTGGCTCTTGACGTTGTCCGACGGTGCGACGTAGACCACGATCTCCGTCCACAGCTCCGCCAGCACCTTCCACACCAGCTGCTCGTTCCCCACCGCCTCCACCAGCTGGTGCCCGAGCTCTGCTCCCCTCTCCGCCGCCGTCCCATTCGCCTTCCTCATCCTTATCACGCGCTCAAAATCATCCGCCTTACGATCATGCCCTTTTAGTATAACATCCTGAATTTCCTTCACCGCAGCCTTGTATGCGGTTGCTGTCGTGGCCGCGTCGTCGGGCAGCAGCTCCGGCGAGAGCGCCAGCAGGTACGCGCAGTACCTGGACAGCGTCTTGGCGATCCTATGGTTCGCCTGCGTGTCGTGCTCGTCAGACTGCTGAGGCTGCTGCGGCGGCGACGGCGACGGCGACAGCCACGGCGACTGTGGGTGCTTCATCTCGTAGAGACAGGTGGCGATGTGCCAGACGATGACCGTCTCTGCCGCGCCGTCGCTCTTGCAAGCCTGCAGCAGCTCCTCTGCCGCAGCCCCGTTCCGCCGCAGCACGGACTCTCCGATGCGCGGCACGGGGCCGCGGCCTTCGCTGTCTACTAGATACTTTGCGATTGCTGCCTTCACCTCCGTCGGGACGGGCGTCGACCGCACGCCAAGGAAGGGCCGGTACAGCATGGGCTTCAAGAGCATCGACTGCACGTATAGGAAGCGGTGGCGCAGCACAAGCTGCGAGAAGATCCGCAGGGTGCGGCCGCGAGGTTCTATGACAGAATGCTGGTTGAATTTGAGGTCGGGACGCTTCAAGCAGGTCTTCACCCTCCGCAGCGTGCTGAAGGCCCAGCGGACGCTCGCAGATCGCCGCCACGACGGCTTCTTCGCGTAGGTGCAGAGCAGGGAGACCATGACCCAGTCGGAGAGCACGTAGGTGACGGCCTCCGCAAACTCCAGCAAGAAGAGTGTGGCGATGAGGAGGATGGTGATGATCAGTTCGTACGTGTTGGGCACTTCCGTGCTGTCGTCTTGCTGATCGAAGAGAAGGATATTGCGCCAAACGATGACTGAGATAAACATGATGCAGCAGAAGAAAAGGATGACGAGCGTGACCACGCAGTTGAGGAGGAAGAACCAGAGATTCGGCAGCGTGACGCGGATTGTGGAGTAGTAGTAGTCGCTGAGGAAGCTGAGCTCGTCCTCAACCACACGAAACACCCTGTTGATCGAGAGTAGTAAAATTATATATTAAAACATATATATATATATATATATATATATATTTGAGCTATAATACTTTTATAAGTATTGCTAGCCCTACTTGTATATGTATATATAGAGTTGAGCTGTAATACTTTTGTAAGTTTTCTAGCCCTACTGTATGTATATATGTAGTAGGTTTAGAATACTTGTGAAAGTATTATGGAGGTAGGTAGTTTTGTGTTTTTATCCCTTGGCTATTGATAGATGTGAGGTTGAGATTCAATGGTTGTAGGTGGTGGTAGGTCGATGATGGTGTTTCTTGTAAGGGCTATTAATAGCTCAACTCGTATATTTAATGTCTTTATATCTGATAGGGCTATGATGGTGATACTTGTAAAAGTATTATGGGGTGATACTTGTGTGTTTTTAGCCCTTGGATGGAGAGATGTGAGGTTGAGATGATGGTGGTAGGTGGTGGTAGGTGGAATAGTGTTTAATCCAAGGGCTATTAATAATCAAAAAGTAGATTCAATGGCTTAAAACCTGATAGCACCATGATGGTGATACTTGTAAAAGTATTATAGCTCAACTCTCTCTCTCTCTCTCTCTCTCTCTCTCTCTCTCTCTCTATATAGAGTTGAGCTATAATACTTTTACAAGTATCACCATCATTGTGCTATTAGGTTTTAAGCCATTGGGTTTACTTTTTGATTATTAATAAGTGGTATAGATCATGTTCAACGGAGCCGATCGTCAATTTGGAAGTTCTATCATCGAAAACAAATCGGTAGTAAAATAGCTCGTTTACTACCGATAGTATTCTAGCTCAACTATATATATATATATATATATATATATATATCGATCATTGTTCCCCCGGAATAGGATAAGTTTTTGGAATAAAAAGGTTAGTTATTGCATATTATTAATTGTTTAATATAATATAATATAATATAATATTGGCGCAAGCAGGTAGCAGATTCTGAATTTTACTGATTCATGCATATATTTATACCTCTCGGCCTTGTGCTCTTCTGCCAATCTCCTATCGCGGGTACTGATGTACTTATCATCGCCGAGCAAGCTGCACAGCAAGAAGTGAAGGGACTCGCGGCGGCCGGACTCAGCGGACGGATACTCCTCGAACCTCCTCCGTAGTAGCTTATAGAGCGCGAAGGAGAGGCAGAGATCCTTGAGATTCAGCCGCTCCGAGGAAAAGAGGGCGTCGCCGCCGCTCGCAGCCAGTCGCCACACGTCGCCGATGGTCACCATCTTATCCCTCTCCTTAGCATCCGAGAGCTGGAGACTGTAGCCGTGAGGGCCCTCCTTTCTCTTCACCTTGTCTTCTCCCATGATCACATACTTGCATGCCATCATCGCCGACGTTGCGTTATTTACTACTTCTTCTTCTTCTTCCCCTGTTGCCGCTGTTTCTTGTTGTTGTTGTTGTTCTTCTGCTTCTTCTGCGGACAATTGGCGCATGTAACCGGCGATGAGGTGCGGGTTTTCCCCCAAGGCAAAGGAGCGTTTGGCGACCTCGATGGCAGCGACTCTCTGCGCAACCTTGATGACGCTGAAAGCCCAGAGGATGACGAATTCCACTTCGATTATTTTATACCAGTAGATCAGGAAGCCGAGCCACGCGATGCGCACGATCTGCTCGACGGCATCCCAGGTCGACTGCTCGTTGATACCCTGCAAAGGGGAGGCGTTTATCTTGCTGACGCCTTCTAGCTTCTTGCGGAGGAGCTCGGCCAGGAGCATCCACAGCAGGATAAGCAGCGGACGGATTTCTTCTAGCGAGTTCTTCACCGCGGAGAACAAGTATGACGTGAGAGGGAGGAAGAGCGCGAAGACGACCCAGAGGAAGAAGCGGACGGTGGGATGAGTGGTGGCGGCTCCAGAGAGGCGGCTGAGGAGGCTGCGGACCAGGAGGAGACCTGCGAGGAGGCCCATGATCACCGATGCCACCACCATCAGAGCGTCGGCGGTGGCGGTGGGACCGACGGAGGGCGAGGGCGAGGCTGAGGGCGAGGGCATGGGAGTGTCGCCAGAATATTGTTGTACATACGCCATCTGTATATCGTGGTGCAGGCAGTTGTTTCAGAATCAGAGCTGCACATTCGAAACAAAACACAATAGCGTGCATAAAGTTAGTTATGGCCGTTTCATCGAACTCAAAGCTGCATCGTGTCAAATAGATCAAACTATATATATATTGCATGCTAAGCTTACAAATTTGTTTCTTTTAATTATTATATAAGCTATATAAAGATTAAATAACTGAAATATTGCTAAACTCATCTAATTATTCAAGAAAGAAAAATGGCAACGTTAGATTTTAACATTCAGATTTCTAAATGTAACCAGGTCAAAGTTGAAGGAGTCTCACTTTTTTTTTTCCTCTCACGAGAATATGTAATGTTGTCTCGAATGCCGAAACGGTAAAAGTTTTCTAACCCTATTATATTTTAGTTATCGTATTAAGTTAAGTTTAAATTATGATTAATTTTATTTAGATTTTTTTAGACATTGTGGATTTGTACTTCTAATTATATTAAGATTTAGCTACTATTATAAATATTTTTTTATTCCATTAATTTAGTGCGGCAGATGAGAAACATTATGGATGTATTTTGTTAGGAATCTAGTAACTTGCCCTGATATCAGATTTTGAAAATCTGCAATCCAGTCTAATGTCGATTGCTATTGACCTAGTACTTGCTCTGAAACCAATTGTTGGAATTCCGCAATGGAATCGTCAAAGGAAACTTTTACTATAAACTCGCCTCTTCAGCAAAATGTTATTCCTGGAACAACCATAAAAGAAAAAAAAAAAGCAAACAAAAAATGCGGATGAAATAAGATTCATTAAATAAAAGAAGATTACACCTGATTTCTCTTCTGCAATGGAGTAGTTTCAATTCAAGCCCTCTTTCTTAATCTTTCAATTCAAGCCATCTTTCTTAATCTTTCTCACCCTTCTCTCATCTTCTATAAACCCAGAAGACTTCTCCATTCTTCTCCGCACCCATGCACTTGGTGCATAAAACTTGGCCTTGGGTAGGAACTATATATAAAGCTCCACCCAACGTGCATCCAAATATAGTATAATTAAAAATCATACTGTAATTAATATTTAAATATTAATTAATTCACCACTAATGGATTCAAATATTTATTGTAATCCAACTAGAAATCAACTACAAATCTCACTAAAATCCTAACATATTTTTTGAGACTAGCATTTTGTGAGAGAGGTATATTTTGTACACCACTTTAATTATAAGCTAAATTGCAGAAAATCTTTCTATTAGTACCAACTTTTTTACTCTCACTTCGTGATTTTCAAAAACTTATATTTTGCATTTTTAAAATTTCATAAATATTTTAAGGGAGGTAAGGTGTTAATGGAGAGAGCAAAATGACCAAATTATTTTTACTTTTTCTATAAGAAATTTTTTTAATATATTTCTGTTATTTTGAAGAGTATTTTCAGTATAAATTATAAGAAATGAACGGAATAGTGATGGAATCCTGACGGAGGGAGGCTAAATGCAACAACTTGAAATGTTGAGAGGGTAAAATATGGATTTTTAAAAGTTAGGAAGGAAAAAAAAAAAAGCGAATATTTATATAGGAGTTTTCTGTAATTTAGTCTTGATTATAATAAAAATCTACACTGCATCTTCGCCCGTTAATGTAGGCCAGTGGCCGTACCACGTAAATAGTTGTGTGCTTTATTTTTTCTTTTCATTTTCTCGATTCTTTTTTAGCATTTTCATGCCCGACAAATTAGATTTTGTCTACTTTTGTCATAATAAACAAGTATTGGAGCAAATCTGCTATCAGTGTAAGCCGCAAAATTCTAACAAATTGGTATTAGAGCCGGAATGTTTGTTTGGGTGTTTAAGACGTTGACGAAATTTGAGATCGAAAAATTTGATCACTCTAGCAATTTCGCTCTGCAGCAAGTTATCATTCTAATACAATATAGGTTGCAAAAACACGTTATTGGGGATGAAAAGATTGGCACTTCAAAAAACTCCGCGGATTTGCTTATTAAGTCTCTCTCGGTGACCAAGTTTAAGTATTCTGTAAACTTAATCTGTGTGTGCTGCAACACTTCAGGAGCTTTTAGAGTTTCTTAGTGGAGAAGGCGAAAAATTCAATCCAAGGTAGAGATTGTTAGATATGTTTCGAATTCTGAAACCGTAAGATTTCTAATCCTATTATGTTTTGGTTATCACATTAAGTTAAGTTTAGATTATATTTAATCTTATTAAAATTATTCCTAATCATAGCGGATTTGTGGTATTATAATTTAGCCATTTTTATAACTAAATATTTATATCTTTTATTTCATTAATTTGGTGCGGCAGATAAGAAAGAGTGTGAGTATATTTTTTCTACTTAGGATTTTGTGAGAGGCATATTTTATATACCATTTTAATTATAGTGAAGATTTTCACTGCGTTTTTCTCGATTCTATTTTAATATTTTCGCGTCCGACGAACTAAATATTTTTCACTTTTGTCGTAACATGTAATTCATGAAATCAATTCCACAAACAATTTAAGAACAATTACATAAACCAAGCCAAATTATTTTACTAAGTACAGTTAATTTTATTTGTTTATATCAACTAGGCTATTGATTAGATAATAGAATATTCAAGTCGCCCGACTGCACGGAAAGGAGCATTTAACATCAGGTAATAAATAGCGAGTTTTTTTTCCCCCACATGCATGGAATTGACTATTTACAAGCTTAGTAATTATAGCCTTTGTTTGGTTGGGGGTTAAAGGATGGAATAACTCCTTAACCCTCATATTATTTATTTTCAAACACCTTTAAAAATTGGTGGGGTTAGCTAATCCAACCTCAAATAGGCTATTCCGAATTAGCTAACCCCACCAAATCCCAAACAAATACTATTTTCTATTCATAAAAACTCACTATTCTTCTTATCCCACCTACTCCAATCAAATACTATTTTTCACTATTTTGGACTAACTCCAACCTCCAACCAAACACAAAAATACTCTAACCCCACCTTAACCCTGAACTTAACCCTATTCCTAAAATAACAAGGTTTTCCTTAACCCCGAACCAAACGGTAGCTAAGAAACTTTACTAGTCTTCTCCACATCTCACGTAACGTGGGGCTCACTATTTTATTTTATTTATTAAATTTATTTATTGGATGAGAATGGTTTCTTTATCCCCATCTTAAGAAACAAGACTCAATAAAAGAATGTGGGATCCATTCTATTATTTATTAAATGAGAATGATTTATTTATTTATTTATTTATTAAATGACAATAGCTAACTTTAAGTTGAAGTAAGTCTCAATGTTTCTAAAATAAGCATATAAATTACGTGAAAGAAAGCTTACGAATGTTTTACTATTGATTGCCAACTTTTTCATCCCAGGGTGCTGATTTCTCTATTGAGAATTTTTTTTATTTTCTCTTCTTAAATTGTTATTTTTTTTTTTTATTTTTTACCTGCTATTTAATAAAATTGTTATAATTTTGACAGTAATTTCTGTCAGAAAAATGACTTCGATAATTTCTAAACAGTAAGGAAATTAAATAACGGCTTCATAATTAAGTTGAACACAAAAATGGTGAAACTAAATAAAGCTGCTTCCTTCTATCTTAGTTACTAAAAACTTGCCTACTCTATATAGTTTACATTCTTTTTTTATTTTTTTTTATATTTCTGTTCATACTGGTTTATATATTTAATTAAGCCAAGTATGTTGTATTAAAGTATTTATTTTGTTTCTTCCGATGTTTTTTTTTTTTTTGCATTTGTTAATAAATTTATTTTATAAATAAAAATAATTTATTATTTATAAGCACGCGATTTCTTAACTAGTGCAGCATAATTGCAAGACCTATTCTGAGCTTGTGGCCCTCCTTTGATTGTAGGTTTAATTGGATTAATTGGTTGAATCTATCCAAGTCAACGACAACGTCAACTTACGTAGCAACAAGGATGGTGCATCGCCTCTTTCTCGTTCTCGCCCAGAAGCCAGAACGAATGCGTCTGCTATCTATTCTTGTATTGGACCAGCTCTCGAATCTCCTCCACCCACCACCCCTCTTTTTTGTTTATTTTTATTTTTTTTTCTTTGGAAGAAGTCTATGTTGGAATCGATTAGAATCGATATTTGTGCTGATATCAATTACATAACACAGAATATTTTGGGCAGCACCCTCGATCGTAACGATTTGGTTTGGTCGAAGATTCCATTCTCAGTGATCCCCCTCTTCAAAACAAAAGCACGCAAATCATGGCCACACATGACAAATTCTAATCCCTTCCTATAAAAGTACAGCTAGAAAGGTATTCTATATACAATAAAAGAAAGAAAAGAAAAAAAAAGTGCATCTAAAAAACATGTCTTAATAAATCATAATTAGTTAAATAAAACTAGTGGTTGACATTTTGCATGATGCAAGATTCATTTGACCAGCGGAAGATGCACTTCCAAAAGGCTATTTCAACTTATTTATTCTTTTTTTCCTTTTATTTCTACATAGTTTGATTATAATTTTCCAAAAAAGTGTATTAAAAATATCTGCAAAAGGTATAAATTAATTTTTGTTTATTTCATAAGTAGAGGAGCCTAATTTGCCACATCCACTTCCCAAAAGAGAGGATTTTGTGAATTTCAATTATTCCCTTTTTTTTTTTATTATTGGTACCAGTTGGACAAGATCAATATTATTATGCGATCACAAAATTATAGAACTTATCATAGTTAAACATATACTGATGTTCGTGTATAAGATTCTAATAAGGATATGTTGAGTATTAATTATTTCTTCTGAAGTTGGTGGACAAAACAGAGTTAGTATGAAATAATTAATATAGAATTTGCTTCCTTAATTTTGGATATGATCACAAAAAATATATCGTAAGCGACTTATTGCAATATGCGAAACGAAATATTACAGAAACGGACTATATTTTTCTATCATATTTTTTTACACACATAACGTAATCTCTTCCCAATCTCAAACTAAGCCTAAAATTTTTTCAACTATTAATTAGCCACTTTGAACGAGGCTCATCGACTTTCTTCTTTATATTAATATTTTTTAACTTTTAACATGAAGTTAAAAATTTTACTAAATTTGATAACCCTATTATCTATTAGTTATTAATTATTTTTGTTTAATAGTCAATTTGCACAAAAAATTCATTAGTTTTGAGATTTTGCAAAAATAGGCCACAATTTTGGAGTTTGCATATTAGGTCCGAATTCTTAAAAAACTGACCAAAATATACCCTTATTCTTTCTCTCTCCTATTTTTTTCTCCGTTCTTCTTTTTATTCTCTCCGAAGACACTACAACAATATAGGTGTACATCAGCAGTCAAAACTGCTGGAAAAGATTACAAAAACTGCTGGTAATATTTGCTCCAGCGATTCTAAAAGTGCTGCTAAAAGTGTAAGTGACTATTACTATATCCTTGCTGGTATTACCCTTTTCCAACACTTTTATTAACCATTGGAGAAGATAATCTCTAGCAACATTTTTAAACCGTCGGTACTTCTACAAGAAAACCACTGGCATAAAGCACATGTGCCGACAGTTTTAAACCGTTGGCAATCTAAAACTAATATGAAAAAAAAATTGCTAATATCAACAAATTACAATAGAGCTTTTCCATTTGATATTTGCTGTAAAACTAACAATTTGTAATATCCAAAAAAATGAGTCATATTACTAAATTGCAATAGAGAAGTCTATAACAAAACAGTTAAAATGTTTGTAACAAAACTACAAGATGGTACAATCACGATCTATAGCAATAACAAAATGCAACAAAACAATGCAAAAGAAAATTTATCTGAACTACAAGATGGTACAATTTTTTATGTTTTAATAGAAATCAATACAAAAGAAAATTTATCTGAACTCGAAATGTTAGAAAGCTAAGAAAATGGAGAGTGAAAAGCTCCTGTTGAACGTTCCTGAAATGCAGAACATCAAGTAGGAAAGTTAAGAAATGGAGATTGAAAAGCTCGAGCGTTCTTGAAATGTAGAACAGCAAATCCTGCTTGTGGCTTCAATCTGAAACAAAAAAAAATTCAAACATATAAGTTGTAGAAACTCATTCTAACAGGAAATCCATCATAAATTATATGTAGCAAAAAATCGAAGCTCATTCCAACTAGGAGATTGCCTAGAGATATTAATGTCATCTTCTAAGGAAAAGAACCTTAAATATCTAACAGAGAATATATATATATATATATATATATATATATATATATATATATAATGCTCGCTTTTGGCAAATGTTGCTTACTCAAAAATGATGTACCATAATCCACAATATAAACAGCATGGCAAAATTCAATAGTGCTAACAACCAGTAACAGTTGTGTGTTTTATTTTTTCTTCTCTTTTTCTCAATTCTCTTTTAGTATTTTCGTGCCCGACGAATTAGATCTCTTATGCTTTTGTCATAATAAACTGGTATTAGAGCTAATCTGCTATCAGTGTAAGCCGTGAAATTCTAACAAACTGGTATTCGAGCCGGATTAATGTTTGTTTGGGTGTTTAAGACATCGACGAAATTTGAGATCGAGAAATTTGATCGCTTTAGCAATTTCGCTCTACAGCAAGTTATCATTCTGATACAACATAGGTTGCAAAATTGCGTTATTGGGGATGAGAAGATTGACACTTCAAAGAACTCCGCGGATTTGCTTATTAAGTCTCTCTCAGTGACCAAGTTTAAGTATTTCCGTAAACTTAATTTGTGTGTGCTGCAGTACTTCAGGAGCTTTTGGAGTTTCTTAATGGAATTCAAGCTAAGGTGGAGATTGTTAGATATATTTTGAATTCCGGAACTCCAAGATTTCTAATCCTATTATGTTTTGGTTATCACATTAAGTTAAGTTTAGATTATGTCTAATCTTATTAAATTTATTTCTAATCATAGTGGATCTGTGGTATTAGAATTTAGTCATTTTTATAATTAAATATATATCTTTTATTCTATTAATTTGGTGCGGCGGATGAAAAAGAGTATTAGTGTATTTTTTGTGATTAGGGTTTTGTGAGAGGCATATTTTGTATACCACTTTAATTATAGTGAAGATCTCCACTGCATTTTTGCTCGTGGATGTAAGTCAGTGGCCGAACTAAGTAAATAGTTTTGTATTTTTTTTCTTTTTTTTTCTCGATTCTCTTTTAATATTTTCGCGTCCGACAAACTAAATCTTTGTCACTTTTGTCGTAACATGTAATTCATGAAACCAATTCCGCAAACAATTTAAGAACAATTACATAAACCAAGCAGAATTATTTTACTAAGAACAGTTAATTTTATTTGCTTATATCAACCAGGCTATAGATTAGATAATAGAATATTCAAGTCGCTAAAGGAGCATTGAACATCAGGTAATAAATAGCGAGTTTTTCTTCCCCGCACCTGATGAAATTGACTTATTTATAAACTTATTAATTGAGAACATTTTCCACCCTAATTCTCCACATCTCAAGAAATGTGGGGCTCACTTATTTATTTTATTTATTAAATTTATTAGATGAGAATGATTTCTTTATCCTCATCCTAAAAAAACAGTACTCAATGAAGGAATGTGGGGCTCATTTTATTTTAGTATTTATTACATGAGAATGATTTTTTTATTTATTAAATGACAATGGCTAAGTTTAAGTTGAAATAATTCTCAATATTTCTTAAAAAAAAAACATATTAATTAATTACCCGAAAGCTTACAAAACATTTTACTATTGATTTCCAACTTTTTCATCCCAAGATATTGATTTCTCTTTTGAATTTTTTTTTTTGTTTTTCCTTTTTAAATTGTTATCTTATTTTTTTTCTTTTTACCTGCTATTTAGTAAAATTGTTATATTTTTTTATGACATATTTCTGCCAGAAAAATGACTCCGATATTTTTAAATAATAAAATAATTAATACTACAACAGAATTTTTGAAACACTTTTGTGCAAGTGTCCCATTTATATCAAAATATTTTTTAAAAAATCTATTAAGGCCTAAATATAAAGCTCAATCCAATCAAAAATAAAAAATTCATCTACTCAACCAACCCAACTCAGCCCACTCAGCCCGACTAAAAATAAGGTTCCGGCGGTTAGAGTTCGGCCGTGTGGATCTCGCAGGGATCGTAAAGGACTACGATCACCACATATCCCTTCGCCACAAGTCGCTGGAGGAGTGGGTGTCAAACATTAAGACGGCCCCACATATAGCGACCCCATATATAACAATACTTTTAAAAAATATCCGTAATTTAGTCAGCAGTACATTTTTTTACCTATACCGATATTTAACAGTGTCGCTTTACACCGTTTTTGTTGTAATATAAATAATGGCCTCATAATTGAGTTGAACACAAAAATGATGAAATTACACAAAACTGTTTCCTTCTATTTTAGTTACTAAAAACTTGCCTACTCGGCATAATTTACATTCTTTTTTTCTTTTTCTTTTTTTTTTTTTTGCTTTTCTGTTTAAACTGGGTTATGTATTTAATAAAGCCGAGTATGTTGTACTAAAGCATTTACTTTGTTTCTTCACGTGCTTTTTTTGCTTTTATTAAAAAACTTATTTTATAAATAAAAATAGTTTGTTATTTATAAATTTATCTATAAAAAGAATTTTGTTGCATAACACGAATTTCTTAACTAGTGTGGAATTATGCAAGACCTATTTTGAGCTTGTGGCCCTCCTTTGAGTGTAGGTTTAATTCGATTGGGTGAATCTGTCAAAGTCAACGTCAACGTTAGCATTAATAAAAATATTTTTTTATTAATCATGATGGAACAGGTGAATTCAAGAGAATAAGTGTGATTGATTAGGACGCTAACACCGTTCTTCGAATTGGTGAATGAAGTTATTATTCACTCTGTAAATATTAATTTTGAAATAAGTGTGTCCCTTAATTTTGTTATAAATTATTTTTTGGCTTTCTTAAAATAAATTATGATAATTTATAATAGTATGTGTCTTTTAATATTTCTAAAAATATCTTTTAGTTTTTTTATAAAAATTATAAGTGACCGTAGTCCTCTACGGTCCGCCGTAGAAAAAGTTGAAAGGTTTTTGTAAGCATATATATATACAATAATATTATGATGATAAACAAGTCAAGTTAAGTTGAGTTGAATTTTCTACTTTCATTTGAAAAAAAGAAGATTTTTTCTTATCTTATTTCTATCTCCTAAATGAATTTTTTGTGAGAGACGAGTGTTGCTCAACCATTGCGTGGTGGATTTCGCGTAATGATGAGTATGCTCGAGTTCGACGTGGTAAATTCTACGGCGGACCGAGTGTTTATCAGGTTATATTTGTTCTATCTCGTGTCCCCTCTAAGTTCCAGCTGATACCAATTTAATCTATCATATCCCGGATTATTCGTTTTTCCGGGCACGTCAACAAATCTGTCGTATATAAAGAAATTTTCTATATACGAAGCGAAAGCTGTACCTATAAATATACAATACTACACCCAGTAGTATAGAGCTGCTAAAAGAACGGAAGTATATAAAAACAGAAGTCCACTATACATACATACATCCAGGTAAACAAAATACTCGTTCCAGCGAAATACAACAACAGTATGTATATGAACTCAAAACTACCACTATCTGTAGCTAGTACACTCTAACTTAGCAGTAACTAGGAAGGGATCTAACTCGTGCCTCCCTTTCCATGGTCCGAATTAGCAACAGTAGTAGCCGAAGAAGAAAACTTTGCAAAAGATTTCAATAACTGAGCATGAAGATTACTAATAATATAACTGGTGCATTCTAATTTTTTTTTCCTCTTTCTTGGCACTCAAAAGAGAAAATATTCTGTTGCCAACTAATCAACGTAACGGTTTGGTTTGGCCGAAGATTCCATTCTCGGTGATCCTCTTCAAAACATAAGCAAGCAAATCATGGCCACATGACAAATTCTAATCCCTTCCTATAATAGTGATAGCTAGAAAGGTAGTTCCAAATACAATAAATTAAAGAAAAGGAAAAAAGAAAAAAAGCATCTTAAAAATATTTCTTAATAAATCATAATTAGTTAAACTAGTGGTTTACATTGGCGTGAAGCAAGATTCATTTGACCAGCGGAAGATGCACTTCCAAAAGGCTATTTCAACTTATTTATTATTTTTGCTGTTATTTCTACATAGTTGATTATAATTTTCCGAAAAAGTGTTTTAAAAATATCTGCAAAAAAGTATAAATTAATTCTTGTTTATTTCATAAGTAGATGTGCCTAATGGGCCACATGCAACACTACAAAACTAAACTATAGCGATACTTTTAAGTATCCCAAAAATCTAAAAAAATACTGCTGGCAAAAATACCGACACTAATTATAGTGTCACTATATGTGCAGTCCCTAGGTATATAGCGTTATATTACCGAGTGTCGGTATATCCCAAAAAGTGGTGCAATTTAATGATACTTTTTGTTGCTTTTAGTGACACACATAAGTGCCCCTAATTTGAAAAAAATAATGATATCCTTTTTGTATAGTGACACTCTATAAGTATCCCATTATCATTAAAAGTATAATATTTTATTTACACATCTAGTGTTAAACTTTAATTAAGCTAATCGTATTTACATTAATTCAATAAAACTAGAAAAAAGCAATCAAAAAAAGTTTCTTAAATTCTTATTAAAATGATAAAACTAAAATCCAATATCCATACGTTATAATAATAATATTCACTCACATGTTACAGTAATTATAACAAATCAAACTCTCTAATTGAAAAAAATATAAAAAATAAAAAATTATATCATAACAAAATCAAAAAGTGCATAAACACATTTTGATCCGCTCCACGATTATATATTTGGGCCTGCACATTGAATAATATTTAAATTAATTATTGATCAATTAATAAGTTTTGAACATATAATAAGATTAAGATGGCTAAATTTACCTAATGAACAATAAGCCTACGAATGAACATCATAAAAGCTTCCCGACCTTTGTCTTCATGTGACACATCAATGTAGATTTCATTAAATTGGCAGATAAGCGTTACTTTTCTCTAAGAACTGGTCTTATTTAATTCCTTGAAACATAATCAAACATATTCGACTATGATTTCATCATGGCCTTAGATTGTTAGGAAAAACCACAATGAAAAGTCTGATCATGATTTAAAATCTAACTAATTTTGTAATAAAGATAAACTTGAACTTACAGATAAACGCAAATATCCAAATAAAAATTTGATCTTATCTAGAAGCGTGCGAGGCACTGTCCTAAAACATATTCCCCTTCTTATGTGCGGGATTAGCCGGGAATAACACCCCAAGTTACGACTAGAATTCCTCCTCCTACGAGCACGATCGTGAAGGAGGTTAACGGGGATTTTTTCAACACCCAGTAGATAAGGGGAATATTAGAACAATAAAAGATAAAATAATGAGTAGATAAAAATTAACCAATTATCTAATATATTTTCACCTACCCCTGTCTTAACAAAGGAGAAAAAGAAATGGTATAAAAAGAAAGAGAATTTCATGCTCTTTCTCGATACGAGAAAGAAGCGGAATCCGCACAATGGAACGAGATTCTGTTTGGTGAAAAAAATGGAACGAATCTAATATCCTATTAGTTTCTTTCTCACTAAAAAAAATTTAAATTAAATAATAAAAATAATAAATAACAATAATATTAAATAAATAAATTTAAAATTCAAATAGAATAAATTTAAATTTAAAATTTTGAGTTTTTCTCCAACATTAACATCATGAAAGCTTCCTGACCTTTGTCTTGGTGTGACACGGCAATGTAGATTTTTATTAAATTGGCTAATAATCATTTCTTTTCTCTAAGAACTGGTTTCATTTAATTCCTTGAAACATAATTAAACATATTCAATTATGATTTCATCATGGCAATATTTGCAAAGTTGTGTTATTAATAAGAACCAATTCCATCCAAACACCGCTCACCAATTACCTAACCGCATGCAATTCCAAATACCACAGACCATTAAATTTTTTTTTTTTTTTCTAGATCTCCAAGCATAGTCCGTGTCATCATAAATTGACATTCAGGATATGGAACCAAAATATTTATGTTATTGAACATGCTGGCATTTCTTTTCTCAGTATTGTAATACTTGCACTACATTATCAATAACGTATCAATTATATTTTTTATTTGAGAGAAAAATATAATAAAAATATTTTTTTTACTAATCATGAAGGAACGAGTGAATTCAAGAGAATAAGTGTGATTGGTTAGGGACGCTGACACCATTCTTGAAATTGATGAATGAAGTCATTACTCGCTTCATAAATATTAATTTTGAAATAAGTGTGCCTCTTAGCTTTGTTATAAATTATCTTTTCGTTTTCTTAAACTGAATTACGATAGTTTAGAATAGCGTGCGTCTTTTAATATTCGTAGAAATGTATTTTAGTTTTTTTATGAAAATTATGAGTGAGTTAATACGTAGAAAAATTGAAAATTTTTTTGTAAGCCTATATATAGGTAATAATTTTACGATGATAAACAAGTCAAGTAAATTATTTGGGTACACATCATATAATTTTACAGGATCTCTAATAATTAAAACTTTATATTTTAAATTTTAAAATGTTAAAATTTATATTTAAAATTAAAATTTAAAAATTAAAACTTTAAATTTAAAATTTAAAATTTAAATTACTGTTTAGGGGTTATTTGGCTGGACATAGTTGTATAGATATAGTATAGTTAAAGATACATACAGTTGAATAAATAATAGTTATATTTATAAATTTTATTATTTTATACGTAAGAAAAAATTATAGTTTATTGAGAAGAAACAAATATCTTTGTATTTAAAAGATAATTACATAGGTAATCATATCTTTTTGTTTAAAAGTATTATCTCCGATCGCTACAGTTGAAATTACAGGCAATTTGAACGTAGCTTTAGTTACTTAATGATGATTTCATCATTTTAGCGAAACTTAATGATTTCATCTGTGTAATTTATAATTCTTAGATTTAAAGGTTACAAATTATAATCGATAATATGGCTGACATGGTGGACCGGGTCCAGGTAACACTTTCTCGCAGGACCACCGACGTGGACAGGGCATCTTCCCGAACCTGCATTGGAACGTTTCATTTGTGTTGGTCCAAAAATGGTTATAACAAAAGATGAGACGCATGGAAAATTCATTCATGTCAAAAAAATGCTGCTAGCTAAAATTACCGACACTTTTAAAAAATGTTGCTATATGTGGGGTCGCTAGATATATAGTGACAGTTAAAGAGTGTCGCTATAACCTAAAAGAGTGCTGCTAATTTACCAATACTTATTTAAGTATTTAGCAACCGCCGAAACTCTATCTCATTGGCTGCAGTGGCGGAGGAGGACGACAGGAAAGGCTCTTCGTCTAGAATTTTAGTGGATTGAGTGAACAGAGAAGAAAAGATGGTAATTAATTTTTCTTTTTTTTTTCTTTTCTGTTTGTAATTGGGCCAAATGGACTGGGTGTGATGGGTTGAGTAGAGTAATCTTTTATTTTTGATTGGTTCGGGCTTTATATTTAGGCATTAGTAGACATTTTTTTAAGTTTTAGGATAAATGAGACACTTACTCAAAAGTGTCCCAAACATGTGTCCGTATAACCTAATTCTGTTGTAGTGAAAGGACTTAGTGGTTGGTATCCGAGACCCAAGTTTGAATTCTAGTTGATTCACATTTTCAGCCAAATTTATTTCTAAATGAAATAAACGAAGCGGATAGCGTGCTACCTATCTCTCTCAAAAAATGTGAAACTGTGAAATTAAATGGCAAAAATGTGAAACTGTGCAGAATTTATCTAGAGTATGGTCAGTTTTGATTTGACTATATAATTTTAAAAATTTTGCATGGCTTTGATGCTAAACCCGTAGTTTGTTTGAATTACGTCATGCGATGATTTTTTTTCTAGTACAAAATTAAATTTAGAATCATCACTTACTTAGTAAATTATAGTCATATAAAACTAACAAAAATTGATAATCAAGCTTGAAATTGGTGGATTTTCATCAAATAGTTTAAATTTCAAAAATTAAAAGGCTAAGCTGCAAAATTATTATTGTTTAAGGTTTAAGTAATTGGATCGAACTAAAATAACTAAAATATATGAATAGAAGTTGAGACATGTCGATTATTTCAAAATGGCATAAATTTGATGTCTACATATGTTTTTATCTATAAATTATTCAAGACATCTAAATTTATAGATAATATTATTTTAACTAGAATAATATCGATAGTAAAGGAATAGTATTTGCTATCAATTTTTTAGCCCTTGACTGGTCTCAAATTCATAGTTTAATTGCTTCATATTTCGGGCTGAGTTCACTTCTAATAATGAATGAAGTAAGTAGCATACTATCTCTCTCTTTCTAACAACAAAGAGCAGGTGAATATCGGACTAAAATACATCGGATCTATCGATAACAATCCATGAACGGTTTAAAATCTTTCTTCTTCTTTTTTTTTTTTGAGAGAGATAGGTAGCATGCTACCCCCTTCATTTATTTTATTTAAAAATAAATTTAGCTGAAAATGTGAATCAACTAAGATTCGAACTTGAGAGCTCGGGTACCAACCAGCCCTTTGTCACTTGCACAATGGACGGTCGGTAATCTTTCTTAAAAATATGAATTCTTTTTCAAAACATTTTTATTAAATTCCACATTTAAAAATGCCTAGAGGCTAGAGCTACGTACCTTGAGCCCATTTTAAAAATTTCCTTTTGGGCCACTCACTAGAATGTTAGATGTCTTTTAGAGTGTGTTTGGTTCGAGTTATTCTGACAGGATTACAGGCAATCCTGCCAGGATAACTATGTTTGGTTAATCCGCTATGTAATCTAGTCGTTAATGTAGCATTACAAATCGAGTAGGAATACATCGAAAATATTAATGGGAGGGTGGTCGTGTATCTTGCATTACTGAAACCCATCAATACTACATATTATGTAAAATAACAATTTACCCTCCAACAACCCCAAATCTAATTAACAGTATTATTTTCATCTCTCTCTCTCTCGCATTCCCCCCTCTCTCTCACACGCCGCTTTCTCTCGCTCTCTCTCTCTCTCTCGACGTCTCTCTCTCTCTCTCTCTCTCTTTCTCTCTCTCGCACGAACACCTATCATCTTCTATTGCGTCGTCCTCCCACGTAATCATCACGATCTCCTTCCCTCCATTCATTATTTTCGCAAAAAATAATATTCAAATGACCACAACAAGGGTAATTTTGAAAAAAATTATACTTTTATGTCAGGATTACTAAATTTATAAACTGAACCAAACGTATTAATGCTATAAACACTGTAATCTAGTATTACATTACTGCATTAAACCAAACGCGCTAATGCAGCATCAGTAGTAATCTCACGCCGAAATCCAAAATACCTGGATATGTCGAGATACTTGGTAATATTACATAACTCGAATCAAACGGGCCCTTAAGACATCCTGTTTGGCCCAGATTCTGTTGAATGTGCTACTACTACCACTATTTTTGGAAGCTATTTAATCCAAACATTTTGGTTTCAAATTGAACTAAATTCAAGTGAAAATTACTTTCTAAGGTATCGTTTGGTTCGGGGATAAGCAAAAAGTGGGTATTCCGAGTATAGATATAAATTGAGGTATAAGCGAGGATTAGATCAATTTTGCGTTTGGATGAAAATTGAGTTATTGCTGGGAATAAGAAAAATAACGTTTGGTTAGGTAAGATGGGATAAGAATTAAAGTTGGTAGTTAAAAATAAAAAATAATGATATTATCTTTTTCTTTATATTAGAATTTAAACTTGTATATTTTATATTTATATTTTAAATTTTAAAATATAAACTTTTAATTTAAAAGTTAAAATTAAAATTTTAAATTTTAAAATCTCAAATTTATAATTTTAAAAAATTAATTTTTTAAAGTTTGAACATTAAATTTAAGATGAAATTTTAATTTAAAAAATAACATATCAAATTCTAAATATAAAAAAAATTTAAATATCAAAATTTTAAATTTTAAATTAAATAATTTAAAATTTAAATTTTTAATTTGTGTAAAAATGTGTATTGGGTTACATGCGGGGATAATCTTATCCACCTTGTTCCCAACAAACATAGACTAAGTGCCTTTCGAATGAAGTTTTGTTTGAGGTTGGTTTATTAAGACTAGTAATTAATGATAGTACTTCCTTTTATATATATGTTATGTTACCCCGATAAATGTTTTGATGACTAAACCACATTCAGTGTATGTCCTGGTTTATCTGTTGGAGAAATTCAAATCTAATTTTATTTAATCTATTTTTTTATTGTTAGTTCTTTATACGGAGTCCGGCTTCCGGCGCTGCCGTTACAGAAGTACGTTCATGCTGATTACTATTGCGCATGTTTAGGGCGTTTTGGAAATTTTCTAATTGCTTTGTTAATTAATTAGGATTAAATGTTGGTTGGATTCTACGGTTCATACTTTATTCCTCTATATAGTATGCTTAGATTTCATGTGAGTGGTGACACACAGAGAGCGGGAATTTTCTTCTTTTATTTTAATTTATTTGTTTTATATCGGGTGTTGAGAGTCGTCTAACCTTCTTCCGATTGTGCTGCCAGGGGGAGAATTACGTCGACCTTGGGTTTGTTTCCGGTTATCAGCCGTGAATAAGGACAGGATAGCCTTGGGCAGTGCCTCGCCTGCTTCGGATCATATTAATATTTATTGGATTAGCGTATCTGTAGTGATTTATTTTATTTCTAGTAATTTAGTTGATTTTAATCACATCATATTCTGGCGGTAGTGTTCACTTAAGAGCGTGATTCCGATTTGTTGTTTGAAATCTGACGTTGTTGCTATCGTATTAAATTATTTTATTGTATATATTTGTTAGTTAATTTTTTGTATACTTGATTCAATACAAATTTTTCGGACTTTTTTAATCTATTTCGCTATTATGTATTTTGTTTAAATTACATTTTATGTTGATGGTAGTTTAAAAAACAAATGCCTTTATTTTATGTGTTTGAAATTTAAAAAGTACGGCATTATGGTATCAAACTATATGTTATTGTTTTCCTGTTTTTTTTTACTAGTTTTTTAAAAAAAAAAAAAAAAAAGTGTAACGTATATATAACTGTTCGTGTTTAATATTGTTCGCTGTTAGTTTTAATATCTGAATATGGTTACTGTCACTTATAATTATTTTAGTGGGGTGTTAATGATCTTTGACTCGATTTATATTCGCCCTTGCGTCCTTATGTTCGAGACTAGGCACTATTATGTAATTTTAATTATTATTTCGCTTGAAATGAAAAGATTTGCGTATTTATTGTTCAAATTGATGGTTTATGTTTTATTTATTTAATAAATCAGTTAATTTTTAAATATATGAATTATATCTTTGATTTTTTATGTCTTCTGTTGTGGCTCACAGCAAAATTAATTTTTTAAAATTTTGTCCATAAAAAATTTATGTGCGATTTCTTATAGTAAATCGATTTTCTTGTTTTCAATCATTGTACTCATTGTTACAAAAAAAAAAAAACAATGAAAGAAGAAGATTGCCCGTATATATCTAAAAGGGTTATTTTGAATTGGATTCTTTTTTGCCACTATTGAAAGGTAAATTTATATTTGGTATTGGATAATCCAAATGAAAGATCGATGTTTCCTTGCTATGTTTTTGGGTTTTTTTAGACATGTTGATGGTGAGCTATGTTGGTGCTTTTCAAATTGGTGACCCCGTTTTGTTGCGATTGCGATGATATTATTTATTGCATTATATTATTTGCACAATATCTAATTGAATTCATTTTAATTGTGTGGTATCTATTTGTGAATCTAATTTATTTAAATGATTAATTTCATAATTTAAATTTTAGTGTTATTCAGAATTGTGGGGGTATTCTTTATTCTGTTAATAATTTTGTTATATTTAATTCTCTCGTGATTTTATCCTAGTGTTTTATCTTTGGAACACGAATTTGCATTCTAGATTGCATGTGTAAATTATTTTAGAATGTAATTTGATTAGAGGTTATTTTCTAATGTTATTTTGTTTTTATCAGATCTGAACAAATTTGCAGTTACTTTGACTAACCGGCTAGCTGAATGGACTAAGTTCTGAGTCATGAGAGGTGATGGGACTTGCCATAATGGTTTGCAGTGGACTCCAACTTCTGTGATAGAGGTCCTTTGAAGAATTATGTGGTAAAAAAACATTGTCAGGTTGGCCAAAGAGCATTGTTCTATGTGTTTATTAGTAGGAGTTTAGCTCCAAATCATATCTATCGTGAGTAGTTGCGTCTAGTGTATTATTAGGTTGGGCTAGAGTTTTATGAGATCGAAGCGTATTTCCGAGATGTGACTCTAACAATCCCTGGTAACAACATATAAGAGTTCGTTTGTCGGCGCCGTATGTGAATGCATATAGAATCTTATGAAAATAATGGTACTTTGCTGCCATTAACCAACGTCCGCTGACGTGAGTAATCTGGTACTGTGTGTTGGATAGTTGAAAGTCATGGCAAGGGAAAGTAGTTCAAGACCTGTTACTCGATTTCCTTTGATGGAAATATATTTAACTAGTGGGTTAATGTATTCTTAACGAACCTCGCCTATTGATAGTATAACACCGTGATTTTTATTATTAAGTTTATTCGAGTTTTTAATTTGAGATTTTATTTTTGTGGGGGATTGTTGTGAAAATTTCAAATCCTTCTATTTTACTTTATGCTTATTTATTTTTTATTGTTAACGTCTTTTACAACGACGCCGTCATGGGGGCGGCCGTTCGAGTACGCGCTTCATGCGCTGACTTCTAGTGGCGCATGAATTCTAGGGCGGTTTTGAAATTTTCTAATTAGCTTTGTGTAATTAATTAGGATTAAAATGTTGGTTGGATTCTACGGTTACATACATTCTATTCTCCTCTATATTAGTATGCTTCGCATACTGTTCATGTGGAGATGTGAACACGACAGAGAGAGGAATTTTTCTTCTTTTAATTTTAATTTATTTGATCTTTTATCATCGGGTGTTGAAAGAGTCTCCGTCAATCTTCTTCATGATCGTGCTCGCAGGAGGAGGAATTCCGGTCGTACCTTGGGGTGTTGTTCCCGGTTAATCCCGCACGTAAGGACGGGAATACGCCTTAGGGCAGTGCCTCGCACGCTTCCGGATCAATTAAATATTTATTTGGATTTAGCGATCATCTGTAAGTTGATTTATTTATTTTCATAGTAAAATTTAGTTAGATTTAAATCACAATCAAATTTCTGTGCGGTATTTGTTCCAACATCATCCACAAATGTGACATAATTAATCAAATTCAAATCCAAATTTATTATAAATAACGATTAATCTTAATATATAGAGAACTGTTTGATATGAAATATCTAATTTTTTTCTCATCTATTTAAATTAAATAGATTTATGATCTGACTTTGAAGAAAAGTTGATTTGGACTCTACATGAAGAGATGCTGATCCTACTATTTTCTCATGTACATGGGGATGAAAAGTAACCATCAGTTTCACACAATACAGGAGAGTGCCTGAGACAGAAAAAAAAAATCAGATCACCCAAGGTTCGGTTAGCGACATTCATATTGCAGCCGGACCTTTTACTTCTACAGATTATTCATTTTTTTTTTTTCTATAGCACTTTGTAATTTTTTTTTTTTTCTGTTTATAATTCTGAGTATTGATACATATATTTGGTTTAATTATATTTACATGGCAACTCATAATGCATGCACTTTTGAATTTATTGAATCTTTCAAATTACAACAGCAGATACTTCCAAACCAGGCATAGAAACTGTAGAATAATAATAAGACGTCATTGGAATCCACACACGCGCGTTCCTAAAGAAACTGTACTACTCAAACATCTTAAATTAAAGAAAAAACTTCAAAAATCCTCCTCGTGATTTTAATTTTTTTTACTTTAGTACTCTGTGGTTTAAAATATATCTAGTTAGTACCATGTGGTTTCTCACTTTATCACTTTAGTACCCTGTGGTTTAAAATGTATTAAATTAGTACTCTGTGATTTTGCACTTTATCACTTTAATATCCTGTGGTCTTAATTTTGTATCAAATTAGTACCTTATGATTTTTTAAACTACAGGGTACTAAAGTGATAAAGTGTGAAACCACAGGGTACTAAAGTGATAAAGTGCAAAATCACAGGGTACTAACTTGATACACTTTAAACCACAGGGTACTAAAGAGATAAAGTGAGAAACCATAGGTACTAATTTGATACACTTTAAACATACTAAAATGAAAAATTGTGGAAACACGGGGGGTTCCTAAATTAAAGGATCGAGAGCAAACAAGACATGCATGCACGTACGTAGTTACAAGTAGAGTATGGGACCTTAACTGATCATCAGTTGGAAACACATTACACCGGAGACTGATCAGCAGCAGGAGGAGGAGCAGGAGCGTTCTCGTCGGCAGTGGGCCACCGGAGAATGCCGCCGTGAGTAAGCAATGCCCAGATGTGGGTGATGAACTCGCCGCCATGCGCCAGTGCTTGTGCGTGGCTCTTGACGTCGTCCGACGGCGCGATGTAGACCACGATCTTCGTCCACACCTCCGCCAGCTCCTTCCACACCAGCTGCTCGTTCCCCACCGCCACCACCAGCTGGTGCCCAAGCTCTGCTCCCCTCTCCGCCGCGGTCCCGTTCACGTTCTTTATGCTCGTCACGCGCACAAAATTGTTCACTTTATGATCGTGCTGTTTCAATATAGCATCCCGAATTTCCTTCACCGCAGCCTTGTACACGGTCACCGTCGCCTCCGTGTTGTCGGGCAGAAGCTCCGGCGCGAGCCCCACCAGGTACGTGCAATACTTGGACAGCGTCTCGGCTATCCTACGGTTCGCTTGCGCGTCGTGGTCATCCGACTGCTGAGGCTGCTGCTGCGACGGCGGTGACGACGGGTGCTTCATCTCGTAGAGGCTGGTGGCGATGTGCCAGACGATGATCGTCTCCGCCGCGCCATCTCTCTTGCAAGCCTGCAGCAGCTCCTCTCCCGCGGCCCCGTTCCGCCGCAGCACAGACTCTCCGATGGGCAGCACGGGACTGCGGCCTCTGTTGTCTAAGAGATACTTCACGATTTCAGCCTTCACCTCCTTTGGGACAGGCGTCGACCGCACACCGAGGTAGCGGCCGGGCAGCACGATCTTCAGTAGCGTTGACTGCACGAGGAGGAAGTGGCAGCGCAGCACGAGCTGCGAGAAGATCGGCAGGGTGCGGCGATGCGGTTCTAGGACAGAATGTTGGTTGAATTCGAACGAGGCACGCTTCCAGTAGGTCTTCACCATCCGCCACGCGGTCAGGGCGAAGCGGACGCTTCCAGATCGCCGCCACGACTGCTTCTTCGTGTAGTGGCAGAGGAGGGAGACCATGACCCAGTCGGAGAGCACGTAGATGACGACCTCCGCAAGCTCCAGCAAGAAGAGTGTGCCAATGAGGAGGAGGGTGACGATCGGATCGTACCAGATGGACACTGTCACGTGGTTCTTGAGCAGATAGAAGAGGCAGCGGAGAATGCCATCGCGGTCAATGATGATGTAGACAAAGATCACGATCCAGCAGCATGAGGGGGATCGTGGAGTAGTAGTAGTCTCTGAGGAAGGTGAGCTCGTCCTCAATCACACGGAAGACCCTGTTGAAAGTAGTAAAACTATATATTATAACATAACATTGTTCCCCTGCAAAAGGATTAGTTTTTGAAGAAGAACAGCCATTACATATTATTATTTAATATAGTATTAGCACAGGCGGGAGATTCTAAATTTTCGTCATGCATATATATATACCTCTCGCCCTTTTGCTCTTCCACCGATCCCCCGTCGCGGGGACTGATGTCCTTGTCGTCGCCAAGCAAGCCGCACAGCAAGAAGTCAAGGGACTGGCGGCGGCCGGCCTCAGCACATGGATACTCCTCGAACCTCCTCCGCAGTAGCTTATAGAGCGCGAAGGAGAGGCAGAGATCCTTGACCTTCAGTTGCGGGCAGGCAAAAAGGGTGTCGCCGCTTGCAGCCAGTCGCCACACGTCGCCGACGGTCACCATCTTTTCCCTCTGTTTAGCATCCGAGAGCTTGAGACTGTAGTAGCCGTGAGGGCCCGTCTCTCTCTCCACCTTGTCTTCTCCCATGAACACGTACTTGCATGCCATCATCACAGTCGACATTGACTTTTCTTCTTCTCCTCCTGCTGCTGCTGTTTCTTGTTGTTGTTCTTCTTCGGACAATTGGCGCATGTAACCGGCGATGAGGTGCGGGTTTTTCCCCAAGGCGAAATTGCGTTTCGCGACCTCCACGGCAGCGACTCTCTGCGTGACCTTGACGATGCTGAAAGCCCAGAGGACCACGAGTACCCATTTGACTTTGTAAGCGTAGATCAGGTAGCCGAGCCACGTGATGCGCACGATCTGCTCGACAGCATCCCACGTCGACTGCTTGTTGACGCCCTGCAGAGGGGAGGCGTTTATCGTCCTGACACCTTCGAGCTTCTTGCGGAGGAGCTCGGCGAGGAGCGTCCACAGCAGGATGAGCTGCCAACGGAGTTCTTCGTGCGAGTTCTTCGCCGCGGAGGACATGTACGACGTGAGAGGGAGGAAGAGGGCGAAAACGGCCCAGAGGAAGTAGCGGACGGTGGGAGTAGTACTGGTGGCGGAGCCAGAGAGGCGGCCGAGGAAGCCACGGACCAGGAGGACTACTGCAAGGAGGCCCATGATCACCGACACCACCACCATCAGAGCGTCGAGGGAGCGGCCCTCCCCGTCCAGCAAGGGCACGGAACAGTTGCCGGATTGCGCCATCTATATCGTGGTGCCGGCAATCGTTTCAGAATTGGAGCTGCACGCTAAAAACAAACACAGTGGCACAAAGTTATGACCGTTCTATATATTGAACCCCAATCTGAATCTCGTCCAATCCATCCTACTATACATGTATTAATCGCTGAGCTTACGCAGCTGTGTCACGTGCGTAATGGTGGAGAAAATTACAAGCGTGGAGCGGGAATTGGTGTGTGTGTGTATGTTAACATGCATGAAGAACACGAGCTTGTTTCCGAACGGGTGACAGTAGAGCGACTAATTAAAAAGTGAATTAGATTCTTTACGTACCAACTAGCGTTTCTCTTAATTTAAAAAATAAGCGACTCTTGTCCCCCCGCGTGCATGATATCGACGCATGATATATATATATATATAACATGGGCTCTACGTGGGTCTTAATTTTGTGTGCGTGTTTGAGGGAACAGAACTTTGAACAATGTTTGCATGCATGTATAGGTCCATGAAAAATAGTAGATAAACAAATATATAGTATTAATCATCTAGTATTTAACCCATAGTTTAAATATTTTCCATCTACATGTATATACCCTCTCTAGACACAACGCATATATCCTAGCTAGGGCTTAAAAATAAATAGCACATATTACTTCTATACTACCGGTAATATTCTAGCTCCACTATAGGTCGATATATAGCCCATTTTGATGTTGTAATCCCACAAATTTTCTAACCAAAAGACGTCTTAGTCTTATCATGTTCTTTAACTAAAAATCATAATGGCGTTAGTAAATTCTAGAGTGAGTACGTGGAGATAGAGATAACAATCTCTTTTTTGTTGTGGACTTAATATTTCTCTATAACTTTTTAACCAGCTAATGTACTTTTATATAAGTTATAAAATAAAAATAAAATAAAGGAATATATTAGATGTAAAGTGACTAGAACAGTTGTCCTTCAAATACGTGATGAACACAACTATATATATATATATATATATATATATTAAACTACTATACTATTTATAGTACAGGAGCTCTGGTATAATAGTCTTATTTTTAATTTTAGAGTATTTAAATTAACGATTCACACCGTTAAATATGATCTAGGGTATATGAAGTTTTTAGGAATAAAATTTTAGTTTTTTTCGACATCATTTACTTAGTAAATAAATTATGTCAAAATGGACCGTGAAAATTGAATAATTTTTAAAATTTGTGCATAGGACTTTTAAATTCAAAATCAAGAATGTTAACTTTAATCTAGATAGTTTAAAGTATTTTCTATCAAAATTTGAAGAAATTTAGATTCTTTTACACCGTTAAACTCCAAACTCGCCATAGTAGCCATTGAAAATTGACAATTTTGAAATGGTTTGATCATAAAGTAAATTATGTCGAAAAAATATAAAATTTTATTTCTAAAAGCTTTAAATACCCTAAATCAATTTTAACGGTGTGGATCGTTGATTTGAACATATATATATATATATATATATATAGAGAGAGAGAGAGAGAGAGAGAGAGAGAGAGAGAGAGAGAGAGAGAGCGAGAGTCCAGCTATATATGGTGCTTGTAAAAGCACCAAGCACTTGGTGCTTGTAAGTTTTTTACCGTTAAATCTACTACTCGGATCATTTTCAACTATTAGATTATACTATTCAACCAACCACCCACTCAACCCTAGGGGGCCCACATCATCCTAACCGCATATTTCTTAATCCAATGACTAAAAATCTATAAGTACCAATAACTTGGTACTTTTAAAAGTATAGGAGCTTAATATTATATATATATATAAAGGGCAAACTACGTACTGTAAAGACTTAGATTCGATATTCTAAGGAATTTAGATGAGATCACTTATTCTTCCTGATGCATAATCTTCTATATCCTAATCCTTGTAGCGAACTAATAAAAAACGATGGCATAACCCTTGCAAGTAACCCAAAGCGGTGGTGCGGAGAAGCCTTGCTACATACCTACTTAATTAATTTCCACACATATATTTGACAGTGTCTCGACGAAGGACAAAACAATTGAGGAGTGCCGCTCTCCAATCCCGGTTAGAGGAACGGAAATACTGCTCAGGGTAGCAATTTACGCATACAGGAGCTCAAGGATAGGTTCTCCAACTTCCATGCAGAGAACAGACCTGGTAGAATTTGTTAGCGTTGGAACCCGAACTTAGGTTTACGACCAAGTCGGTGTACTCAATGCTGATTGACGGGAGTGTAAGAGATGTTTTGTCTTCGAGGATTAGGAAATCAAAAATTCCGTTGAGAAAGTGAAGATTTTTATTTGACTAGTCCTTAAGAGAAGAACCCCTACAATGGACAACTTGCTAAAGATATATGGGATGGATGGGGGATCAGTCGTGCGTGCATTGTGCGGACGACCTAGAAATGGTTGATCACCTTTTCTCAAGACGAGTCTTTAGCTGGTTTTACTAGTGATGTCCATTCAAGTGGTTTCTGAAATCGACCTAATAGACGATCGATGTTAGGAGTCTCTCGGAAAGGCAGGCGAAACTAGGAAATGCTACGAAATCGACAAAGGGACTGGCGCTTCTAGTAGCAAGCTGGTGGACTATCCGACCGGCTGGAAAGGAATAGAATGATTTTCGTGAACCTTAACGCAAATCTGCTAGTTGTAGCTCGAAAAATCAAGTGCGTGGAAAACTCTCTCGCCATCTCTTGACTAATTTTTTGACCTAACCATGATTCTAAAATATACAAAGCAAATTGAACATTTATAGTTAATGATCTAGTCAGGTTGCTAGAAACCCAGGAAGTTTAAGAAAAAATAAGGTAGGTACAAGACTATATATCATCATTGCATCAAAAAGCTTATTTTTCCTATGCACAATTATTCACGAAAAGAGCCCAAACACATGTGGGTGTGGAGGAGAATCTATTTCACATTAACACTCTCATAAAAACCCCAATTGCTGCAGTTTTTTCTGATACTATATTGGTTATATAAAAGTTATTGGATAAGGACTTCTTCCGAAATCTATGGAAAAAGCACTTCCTCTGGAAAAGGACTTCTTTTAGAATATCTACTCATTATAGGTAGAAATGCAGCATATATAGTTGGAGATACATGTAATTATAAATACAACGATACTTATAGCTATTTGTATTTATTTGATTGGAAATAGTAAAAAAAAGTAATGCAACTATAAATAATTTGTTCGATTATATCAAATTAAAAATTGCATTTTTAAAACTTTATCACTTTATGTGTGTGATAGTGAGATTAACTTCAATATAGAAAAGAAAATACTTTTTTATTTAAAAAGTGATTGTAGCTTACCTTTTTGTTTAAAATTACTCTCCGTCGACCAACTGCTCTCGAACTGCTCCAGTTGGAATTGCGATCAATTTAGGCGTAGTTCTAACTACAGTAGTTAAAGAGAGTAATTCTAAATAAAGAATAAGCTTACCTTACTAATCACTACTGCAATAGGGGCGCCTCCTTATGTAGTTTCAACTACAGTAATTGGATTCAAATATATCAAACCAAACACCGGATTTGAAGCATCCGAATATCAATTATCAATCCTATTAAATATGATTTAAAGTATTTGAAATATCAAGAAACCAAATTTTATCATTTTATATATTTGCTATCAAGTGACTATTGAAATGAACGATAAAAAATAAAGAAAATTGTGAAAATAGCAGTTAATACGATTTTTTCAGTTTAAGATTGAAGTTGTCAAATATGATCTACATAATGGAAAAAAAAAAGTTATCAAAAATTCAATGAATTTGAATTATTCTATACCGTCAAAAACAAGCAAACTGCTTAATTATATAGGCCATTCCTGGAAAACCATTTATATTGTGGCCTAGGCAGTTGTTTCCGAATTAGAACTGCAGTACGAACAATTCAAAACAAACACAATAACACAAAGTTATATAACAATTCTACTGAACCCAGATATGAATCGCGTCAAATACTTTAAACAATTTGTATATATATATATATATATATATATATATATATATATATATATATAAAGAGAGAGAGAGAGAGAGAGAGAGAGAGAGAGAGAGAGAGAGAGAGAGAGATCTTACGTTGTTAAGCTTACAAAGCGGCGTTACGTGAAGGTGGAAGGAGATGTCGTGAAGAAGAGCGGCGAGGGGTGCGTGCATGCGTGTGTAAGTTTGTCGATCGCTAGCTTGTGTGTCTGCATGCGTTTATATAGCATGCTTGCTCGGGAATGAGTGACTGTAGAGCAACTAAAAGTGATCCAGATCAGGGGATTAATTCTTTACTTAAAATAAGCGACTCATGTCTCCACGCATGTGATTCGATGCACCAACTTTACAAAGATTGAGGAGCACAATATACGTATCCGGGTCCACGTTGTTAAGAGTTTGACATATTTGTATGTGTATGGCTATTATACTCTTGTAAGTGAGTTTGACATATTTATATAAGTATGGTTATTATACTCTCGTAAGTATAGAGCTTTTCATACTTATAAATTAATTTTAATGATGGACCTTTCGAATCGACGATCCATACCGTCAAATATGATCTAAAGTATTTAAATTTTTTAAAAAATAAATTTCGTAATTTTTTGAAATCATAATAAAATCCATCAAGTGTGTATAAAATAAATGGTCAGAATCGAACGATGTCTTAAAAATAGATGAATGGACACTTTAATTTATGATCAGAGTTATTAATCTTTATGTGAATAGAATTTTCTATTAAAAATTTAATCGATTTTGATTCTATTACACCGTTAAACTAGCAAGTATCGTATATCGGTCTTGAAAAATTATCAATTTTAAAATCTTTTGATCATAAGGTAAATGATATCAAAAAATTATGAAATTTGATTTCTAAAAATTTTAAATGCTCTAAATAATGCTTAACGGTATGGATCATCGATTTGAAAACTCAATCACCGAAAACAACTTAGGAGTACGAAGGCGATCGTACTCACAAGAGTATAGTAACCAGATATATATATATAGAGTCCGGCTACTATACTATCTATAGTACGGGAGCTCCCGTATTATAGTATTGTTTTCGATCTTCGGGCATTCAAATCAACGATCCACACCATTAAAACTGATCTAGAGTATTTAAAGTTTTTAGAAATAAAATTTTATATTTTTTCGATATCGTTTATTTTATGATCAAAATATTTCAAAATTGTCAATTTTCAATAGCTATTATGACGAGTTTGGAGTTTAACGGTGTAGAAGAATCTAAATTTCTTCAAATTTTGATAGAAAATTCTTTAAACTATATAGATTAAGGTTAACATTCTTGATCTTGAATTTAAAAGTCCTATGCTTAAATTTTAAAGAGTATTCAATTCCTACCGTCCATTTTGACATAATTTATTTACTAAGTAAACGATATCGAAAAAAACTAAAATTTTATTCCTAAGAACTTCATATACCCTAGATCATATTTAACGGTGTCGATCGTTGATTTGAATGCCCTAAGATCGAAAACAACACTATAGTACGGGAGCTCCCGTACTATAGATAGTATAGTAACCTAATTCTATATATATATATATATATATAACTAGGCTGTCATACTATTAATAATGCTAAGTCATTGGTGCTATTAGGTTTTCAATTCTTGGATGAAGAGATGTGCGGTTAGGATTATAGTGGTCCCCTAGTGCTGAGTGGGTGATTAGTTGAATAGTATGATCTAACATATGAAAATGATTAAAATGATAGATCTAACGGTATAAAACTTTATAGTACCAAACATTTTGTACTATTTATAGCATGATAGCCGGACTCATATATATAGATTTTCCTTTTTTTTGAATTGTGCTAGATCTATGACCCACTTTGCGTCGTAATTAATCCTACAACTATTCTAATCTAATACCAATTTTTTCTTCACTTATCTTATCACGTTTTCTTTTATTTACTAAAACCAAAAGAGGTTACTAAACCTTCTGTTACCATATATATTACATACCATATATATATTATATATGTTACCATATATAATATATATATATTACTATGTATATTACTTTCTTATTAGGATAGTATTATTTATTTCTTTGTATAACAGGATATAATCCTGTACTTCCATGTAAAGCTTTTCCTCTCTCTATATAAGAGAATGGATTTAGATGAATAATATACAGAAAATTTCTCAAATCTCTTGTTTCATGGTATCAGAGCCCTTCTAGGGTTTTATTCTCTTTCGACGACTTTTGCTCATCTCCTCAGAAGGCGAATTGTTCGTCCAGATCAGCACCACGTCCGAGGACGACACGATCCTATCCTAGTGGTTAACTGGGGCTGCGATTGTCATCATCACGTCTGTGTGGCTGCGCATCATATCTCGACATACGTCTGACCAAGTTGCTAGGAGTCTCTAGCAAGCCACTTCTTCAGATTTGTCCATTCTATCTCTTCTCTTTATTTATTTAAGTTATGACATCTTCTACCAATCAATTTCCTCAACTAGATGTCAAATTATCTGGTTCTAATTACCGGGAGTGGTCGGTGTCTGTAAAACTTTTACTTGATGCCCTAGACTTAACAGATCATATTAATGACACTAGCCCTCCTGCTGATGAGAAGAAACTCAAAGAGTGGAATAATGCTGACAGACGTACTCGTGGAATTATATCCACGTCTGTAGAAATTGACATCAGAATGCAGTTGGTGAGTTTCACTACAGCTCAGCAAATGTGGGCTCATCTTCAAAAACTATATGAGCAATCTAGCCATGCTCAATCATATGCTGAATTCCAAGAGATCACATCGGCCCATCAAGGTGAACGCTCCATTCAGGAGTTCTATAGCTTTATGCAAGCACGGTGGCGCCAACTATCCATCATGGACGAATCATTATGCCAGACTTGTTTGGCTTGCACTTGTGCTACCAAACAAACGCAAATTCGTGATCAACAGCGTCTTTTTCAATTTATTATGCGTCTACGGCCAGAGTTCGAGGCCTTACGAGGCCAACTTCTTCATCGATCTCCGCTACCCACCATTGATGCTGCACTTGCAGAGCTTATTGCAGAGGAAACTCGTCTTCGAGTATTGCATTCCTCCAGTCCTTCAACACCGACTGTACTTGCTGCTCCCAATCAAGTTCCTCCTGAGCCTTTGAGTTCTACTAATTCGTTTGTTCCTCGAAAGAACAAACGCAATATCCAATGCAAATATTGCCAACTCTGGGGGCATCATATTCAAGATTGCAGGAAAAAGAAGTGGGCTGATCAACAACGACATTCTCCACGTGGTTATCCTGCTGCTGCTTCTACTTTGCAGATCGAGCATCCTTTCAATACTTCTTCTAACAACGTAGGACATCACACTGCTTCTACTCAACTCAGCTGGCCTCAACTAATGCAGCTACTTCAACAGAGCAATCTGAATAACTCGACTCCAAAAGAGCCAGAATCCAGTCCTCAGACATCATCAGCACCACCAGGTTTTGGTTCCCTTTCAACACCTAGCTTTGGAGGTAATTCTAAGAATTCCTGGGTTCTAGACTCAGGTGCTTCTTTTCATATGACTCCACATGATTCATTACTTTCTTCACCTTCCCTATTGTCTTCTCCGCTCAATATTTTTACTGCTGATGGTACACCACTTCCTGTTACTCATTATGGTACATTATCACCTACCATTGGTAATTCTGCCAAATTTTATGTGCCCTCTGTTTTACACATACCAAAACTTTCTTTAAATCTTTTATCTGTTAGCCAAATTACTGATCATGATTGTACAGTTACATTTGACTCATCTTCTTGTCGTGTTCAGGATCGTCGAACAGGGACTTTGATTGGACAGGGCCATAGGCGTGATGGCTTGTACTACATGGATCATCTGCATCTACCATCCAACCATAACTCTGTTAACGCCACCACTACTTCAACCATCTCTAGCTCTACTTTATGGCATCGTCGCTTAGGTCACCTTTCTTTCGAACATCTTAATGTTTTAGTTCGTCGTGGTGTATTAGGCAAATTTTCTGTTTCCAATAATCTTAGTTGTATGGGTTGCAAACTTGCTAAACATACTACTCAACCTTTTCCTGCTAGTAACTCTGTCTCTCATGCTGCTTTTGATTTAATTCATTCTGATGTTTGGGGTCCTGCTCCTATTTCTACACGTATTGGTAATCGATACTATGTGATCTTTGTGGATGACTATTCTCGTTTTACCTGGATATATTTTATGAACAACCGGTCTGAACTATTGCAAATATATAAAAATTTTACAGTTATGATTCAAAATCAATTTGGCACAAATATTAAAATTTTTCGTTCAGACTCTGGTGGTGAATATATCTCTTCTGAATTCAGACAAATTCTTGCAAGTCAAGGCACCTTACCTCAGCTTTCTTGCCCATATGCTCATCAACAAAATGGGGTTGCTGAAAGAAAGCATCGTCATATCATGGATACTGCTCGGTCTCTTCTTTTTGATAGTTCTGTTCCTTCACAATTTTGGGCTGATGCTGTCAATACAGCTGTTTACTTAATCAACATTATGCCTTCCAGTGTCCTTTCAGGTGTCTCTCCTAGTGAGCGGTTGTTTGCCAAGCCTCCTTCATATGATCATCTACGAGTCTTCGGTTGCACTTGCCTTGTTTTGCTACCTCCTCACGAACGAAATAAACTGTCTCCTAAATCTGCTATTTGTATCTTTCTAGGGTATAGTCTTGAGCATAAAGGGTATCGTTGCTATGATCCTAACACGAGACGTCTTCGGATTTCTCGTGATGTGATTTTCTTTGAGCATCTTCTCTATTATGCCCAACCCACACCAGCCACTGCATCTTCTTCATCTGCCCCTATCGATCTTTCCTTTTTGCATGATTCTTTTCCAGAGCATTCCTCTTTTCCTGAGGACTCTATCTCTCCTAATACCTCTCCTGCAGATGAAAGTGAAGTTCATGCCTCTCATGATGGTCCTTCTGTCGAAGCTCCAACCGACGATCCTCCGACATCCGTGCGTCGCTATCCCCTTCGAGAGCGCCAGCCCAAAAGGTTCTTTGGTTGTGTTACCTCACATTCTCTTTCTCCCCATTTCCATTCTTTTCTTGCTACCATCCATACTCACCAGGAACCACGAACATACCGCCAAGCTGCTACCATTCCTGAGTGGCAAGATGCTATGTCTGACGAACTTAAGGCTCTTCACAACACCGGTACCTGGACGCTTGTTCCTCTTCCTCCAGGAAAGGTTCCAATCAGTTGCAAATGGATCTACAAAGTTAAGACGAAGTCTGATGGTTCTATTGATCGATATAAGGCTCGCTTGGTTGCTCGCGGCTTTACTCAAGAGTATGGCATCGATTACGAGGAGACATTTGCTCCGGTTGCCAAAATGACCTCTGTTCGCGTTCTTATTGCTGTTGCTGCCTCTCGTGGTTGGCCGTTATATCAACTTGATGTTAAGAATGCTTTTTTACATGGTGATCTTCACGAAGAAGTTTACATGGAGCCACCTCCTGGTCTTAATCATCCGCCTGGTCATGTCTGCTTACTTCGCAAGGCGTTGTATGGTCTTAAACAAGCTCCTCGTGCTTGGTTTGAGAAGTTCTCGACTGCCGTTATCTCTGCTGGTTTTCGTCAGAGTGAAAATGATCATGCATTATTCATTCACTCTTCTGCTCGTGGTACTACTGTTTTACTTCTCTATGTTGATGATATGATTATCACTGGTGATGATCCCGATTTTATACATTTTATCAAAGCTTTCTTTCAACGTCAATTTGAAATGAAGGATCTCGGGCTTCTCCGTTATTTTCTAGGTATTGAAGTAGCCTACGGTTCTAAAGGCTATTTGCTATCTCAACGGAAGTACACAGCGGATCTCATCTCTCGTGCTGGTATTACTGACAATGACACAGTCAATACTCCTATGCAACTTCATCAAAAACTGACTCCTACCATGGGTGAGCCACTTTCAAATCCCACGCGCTATCGGGAGTTAGTTGGAGCTCTTATTTATCTCACTATCTCTCGTCCAGATATTGCTTATGCTGTCCACATAGTAAGCCAATTTGTTCAGGAACCAACTTCTGTTCACTATGCTGCTGTTCTTCGCATTCTCCGCTATCTTCGTGGCACTATTAACCAGAGTCTTTTCTTTTCTTCTACCTCGGAACTTGCACTTCGAGCTTATTCTGACGCTGATTGGGCTGGGGACCATACTGATCGTCGATCCACCACGGGTTATTGCATCTTTCTTGGTGATTCGCTTATTTCCTGGCGAGCTAAGAAACAGAATATTGTCTCCAAATCTAGTGCCGAAGCTGAGTATCGTGCTATGTCTGCTACAGCATCTGAGATTGTTTGGCTTCGTCGTCTTCTTGGTGATATTGGCATTACTTGCTCTACTCCGACACCTCTGTATTGTGACAATCAAAGTGCCATCAAGATTGCTAATAATCCGGTATTTCATGAACGCACTAAACATATTGAAATTGATTGTCACTTCGTTCGGCATCATTTTCTTAATGGCACACTGGCCTTACCGTTTATATCTTCTCGTCTTCAGCTTGCCGACTTCTTCACAAAGTCTCATACCACACAACGTCATCATTTTCTTTTATCCAAACTCTCGGTGTTTAACCCACCTTGAGTTTGCGGAGGGGTGTTACCATATATATTACATACCATATATATATTATATATGTTACCATATATAATATATATATATTACTATGTATATTACTTTCTTATTAGGATAGTATTATTTATTTCTTTGTATAACAGGATATAATCCTGTACTTCCATGTAAAGCTTTTCCTCTCTCTATATAAGAGAATGGATTTAGATGAATAATATACAGAAAATTTCTCAAATCTCTTGTTTCACCTTCAACACCATTGGACAAGGGGTTGTACGGATTACAACCCTTCTTGGTTGTAGGCTTACCATTTCTCTTTTTTTTTTTTTTCATGTTACTATCTTCCTCGTGGTAACATCCATATTTGTTGCGAGACGAGTCTCTCATTCTTTCTTATTGGATTTTTTATAAATCTGTCGTCCAATAGCATGTTGAGATTCAGAAGGAAAATTTTTAGATTGGAACAATGGAATAAATCATATCACACCAAATTGTCTCTACGAAATAAACAACAGGAAAAATGAGAGGACAAAAAAAAAGAGAAAAAGAAAAAGAGAGTAAAAAAAAAAAACATTGAAGTGTCAAAATGAGAAGAGTATACAAGACTAATTGTATTAAAGCTTACTTTATGTCTTTATTGCTGCTTGCAAGAGACTTAAAGAGTGTTACAAACCGACAATCAAATGGACAAAAGTTTTATGGGCACAGTCCCCAAACTAATTATGCGGATCGGCGCCACATGGCCGATCCGACAGCCATGTTTCTCAATTGCGTTTTCTCTCTCTCTAAAAACACAGGTTTTTTTTTTTTTCTTTCCATCTATGGCCGTTGGATCGGCTACGTGGCGCCGATCGGCATAATCCCCTAATTAATTAGTTTGGGGACTATGCCGATAAAACTTTTGTCCCAATCAAATTACTATTAGAAGTTTTTAGCTAAAACGATTTTTGAGCCATAAAATTTAATTAATTGCTAATAGAAAGATTAATTAATTGCTAGTAGCTAATGGCACTGCAACAGAATTAGGTTATAGGGACACATGTTTGGGACACTTTTATATAAGTGTCCTATTTATACTAAAACTTAAAAAAAATCTACTAATGCCTAAATATAAAGTCCAATCCAACCAAAAACAAAAGATTACTCTACTCAACTCATCCCACCCAGCCCATTTGGGCCGATTACAAATAGAAAAGAAAAAAAAAAAGAAAAATCGATTACTATCTCCCCTTCTCTCTTCACTCAATCCACTGAAATTCTAGACGTAGAACCCTTCCCTGTCGTCCTCCTTCGTCACCACAACCAACGAGATAAAGTTTCGGCGGTTGCTAAATACTTAAATAAGTGTTGGTAAATTAGCAACACTCTTTTAAGTTATAGTGACATTTTTTAACTGTCACTATAGACCTAGCGACCCTACATATAACAACACTTTTTAAAAGTGTCGGTAATTTAACTAGCAGCACTTTTTTTGACCTATACCAACATTTAAAAGTGTCGCTATAGACCGTTTTTATTGTAATGTGGTGCTATAAAATTTAACAAAATTTTTAACTTAACTAACTGTAAAAAAATTAGAAGTTAAAATCAAAAAAATCTAAGTGGAAGGAGAATATTTCAGAATAACCTATCGGTCTATAGCTGTTTTGACCTTTAAAAAAAAAAAAAAAAAAAAAAAACTTTTGGCCCAAACTTTAACTTGTTATAATTTTTAACTCGAATTTTTTAGATTGTACTATTCAAGTCTCAAAATCTAATTAAGTTGACTGAATGATAATGTATCCCTAATACGATACTGGTGTGGTTGATGATGTGACAATGAATATGGTGCCATGTCATTACCACATCAGCGATGTATCATTATTCGGTCATTTAAATTGGAATATGAAACTTGATTGCCGCAACTAGAAAGTTCGAGATATAAATTGCAACAAATTAAAGTTTAACGATCAAAATTTCACGCAACTCATAGTTTGAGGCCAAAAGAAAAATAAAATCTAGCCTTTCTTTTTTCAAAATTTTTCATAGTTATTTAATGGTCTGTTTTGGTTCAACTTAAAACCGTAAAAAATAATTTTCGGTGGAAAAAAATTTTACGTTTTATAATATTTGGTTTGCAAGAAAAAAAAAGAAAAATTTTCATCAACATTTGTTTGGTTGCGAGAAAAAAAATCATATTTGCTTGATTAGGTGGAAAAAAATTAATGAAAAAAATTTTACGCAGCTTGAGTTTTTATTTTTCGCCGAAAAATAGCAAAAAACGAAACTTCAATTTTTCTCCAAATCCATAAAAATATTTTTATATGGAACAAATAAACGAAAAAGTATTTTTCAAATCGAAAGTAATTTTTCAATTCGTTTTACGTCGAACCAAACACCCCCTAAATATTGAAGAGACTCATACCAAATGTAGTGGCCCACGTTTAACAAAGAGGCCCATGCCCAAATACTAAGGCCTGTTTCTTTGACATAAAAAGGCCCAATTACGGCCCACGGAGCTCTCCTAAACCTTCGCGCTCTCGAGGCTCGGCCCCCTTTGCCCTAATTTTGCGTCATCGTCGTCCCCAACTCCACTTTTGTTGGAACCCTAATGAGTCCCCCTTCAATCGATCCTCTCTCTCTCTCCTTTTTCTTTTTAGTTCGACCGATTGAGCTCAATCCTGCTTTCTTAATCAGTTGGGAAGTGAACCGCCCCGCGTGTTCGCGTCGGGGATTTGCAGCTCCTCTCGGGATTCGTCGATGGGAATCGCAGCAAAGGTGTGATTTTTGGGGTTCTCGGATTGGGATTCGATCCTTTCTTTGACCCACCTCGTGTATTCTTTGGTAAAGTTTTGAGCTTGTGGGCTAATCTCGGATCATTATGCAGTGCAATGGAGTAATGGGATTGCAAGGGAAGGGTTCCGCTTCCCGAAAAGGTCGTTTCATGGTACGGCTCACGTATGACTGGAGTGGGATAAATTTATAAGAGACGAACATACAAGTAATAAATTATTGGGCCAGTGTTTAAGCCTAAGAAGTTATTATTGTTAGCGAGTCGGATCATTACATTTAATATCAGAGTCTGATAACCAGCTGAAATTATAAGGATGAGTCTCGGATCGGACTGGCGAGTACGTTAGGATCTAAACCGGAAAGGAGTACGGAAAGGAGTATGTGACACCCGAATAATCCTAAATCTTTCAAGACACAGTCTGTTTAGCCTAGATTGTCTTACTACTGCTATTTGGAAACAATTTAATTCAATCATTTTGGTTTCAGATTGAACTAAACTCAGGTGAACATTACTATTGTAAGTGGCAAGTTCTTTATTTTTTGTAGTTTTATTTTTTAAAAAATAAAATATATAGAAAACTCTTATATAAATACTAGTTTTATTTAAAATATATATTTTTGTCATCTTTAAGAATATTTTTGCTATAAATTATAAGAAATAGGCAGAATAGTTCGGGAACTCTAACAGCGGGGGCTAAATGTATCAATTTGAAATTTCAAGGGAATGAAATATAAGTTTTTGAAAATCAAAGAGGATAAGTAAAAAAATTTAAGTATTTACAGAAATTTTTTTTGTATTTTAGCCTTTAAAACAATTAGTAAATTAAAAACTTAAAAAGTTCTTCCACTTGCTGTATGTTTGTTGTATGATAAATAGTCGAATAGTAACCATAAACACATATGTTCCAAGGAGAGGATGCCCTTCATCATTCAGAATATATATGATCAATGCACGTACCTTTATTTCTTGAAACTTTCAAATTAATTACAACAGCAGATACATCCATGTCAATTTTGCGACCTAATTAATTAATTCCAAACCAGGCCTATAACCTGTAGAATAATAAGAAGATGTCATTGCAATCCACACACGCGCGTTCCTAAACGAGCACGATCTACTCAAACATCTTAAATTAAAGGAGAGCAAACAATGCATGCATGCACGTACGTAATTATAAGTAGAGTATGAGACCTAGCTAAACTGATCATCAGTTGGACACTCATCACACCGGAGACTGATCATCAGCAGCAGCAGGAGGAGGAGGAGGAGGAGGAGCGTTCTCGTCGGCAGCGGCGGGCCACCGGAGAATGCCGCCATGAGTAAGCAACGCCCAGATGTGGGTGATGAACTCGCCGCCGTGTGCCAGCGCTTGCGCGTGGCTCTTGACGTCGTCCGACGGTGCAATGTAGACCACGATCTCCGTCCACAGCTCCGCCAGCAACTTCCACACCTGCCACTCTTCCAGCCGCTCGTCCCCCACCAGCTGCTCGTCCAGCAGCTCGTCCTCCACCAGCCGCTCGTCCCCCACCAGCTGGTGCCCGAGCATCGCTCCCCTCTCCGCCGCCGTCCCATTCGCCTTCTTCATGCTCGTCACGCGCTCGAAATTGTCCGCTTTATGATCACGCCGTCTCAATATAGCATCCTGAATTTCCTTCACCGCAGCCTTGTACACGGTCGCCGTCGCCTCCGCGTCGTCGGGCAGCAGCTCCGGCGCGAGCGCCACCAGGTACGCACAATACTTGGACAGTGTCTCGGCAATCCTACGGTTCTCTTGCATGTCGTGGTCGTCGGACTGCTGAGGCTGCTGCTGCGACGGCGGCGACGACGGGTGCTTCATCTCGTAGAGGCAGGTGGCGATGTGCCAGACGATGATCGTCTCCGCCGCGCCGTCGCTCTTGCAAGCCTGCAGCAGCTCCTCTCTCGCGGCCCCGTTCCGCCACAGCACGGACTCTCCGATGGGCAGCACAGGGCCGCGGCCTCTGTTGCCTACGAGATACTTCGCGATCACCGCCTTCACCTCCTTCGGGACGGGCGTCGACCGCACACCGAGGTAGCGGCGGTGCAGCACGATCTTCAAGAGCGTCGACTGGACGAGGAGGAAGCGCTGGCGCAGCACGAGCTGCGAGAAGATCCGCAGGGTGCGACCGCGCGGTTCTAGGATAGAATGCTGGTTGAATTTGAACTCGACACGATTCAAGTAGGTCTTCACCCTCCGCAGCATGGTCAGGGCCCAGCCGACGATCTCAAATTGCCGCCACGACGGCTTCTTCGCATAGATGCAGAGGAGGGAGACCATGACCCAGTCGGAGAGCACGTAGACGACGACCTCCACCAGCTCCAGCGAGAAGAGTGTGGCGATGAGGAAGAGCGTGATGGTCGGATAATACAGGATGGACACTGTCACCTCTTTATTGATGAGCTGATCGAAGACGCACCAGATAAGGCCATCGCGCCCAATGACGATGCTGACGAAGATCACGATCGAGCAGAAGAGCGGGATGACGAACACGAGCGCGCAGTTGAGGAGGAAGAACCAGAGATTCGACAGCATGAGGGGGATCGTGGAGTAGTAGTAGTCGCTGAGGAAGCTGAGCTCGTCCTCAATCACACGGAAGACCCTGTTGAAAGTGCGCAGTAAAACTATATATTAAAACTCATATGTATCGTTGTTCGATCCCCTGCAATAGAATTAGTTTTAGTTTTTGAAGAAGATCGATCGGTTATTACATATTATTATTTAATACAAGTATTATTGGCGCAGGCAAGAGATTCTAAATTTTCGTCGTGCATATATATATATATACCTCTCGCCCTTGTCACGGGGACTGTCGTCATTGTCGTCACCGAGCAAGCCGCGCAGCAAGAAGTGAAGGGACTCATGGCGGCCAGCCTCAGCGGACGAATACTCCTCGAACCTCCTCCGCAGTAGCTTATAAAGAGCGAAGGAGAGGCAGAGGTCCTTGAGCTTCAGCCGCCGCGAGGCAAAAAGGGTGTCGCCGCTTGCAGCCAGTTGCCACACGTCGCCGACGGTCACCATCTTCTCCCTCTCTTCGGCAACCGAGAGCGGGAGACTGTAGCCGTGAGGGCCCACCTTTCTCGTCACGTTGTCTTCTCCCATGATCACGTACTTGCATGCCTTCATCGCCGTCGTTGCGTTATTTACTACTTCTCCTCCTGTTGCTGCTGCTGTTTCGTGTTGTTGTTGTTCTGCTGCTTCTTCGGACAATTGGCGCATGTAACCGGCGATGAGGTGCGGGCTTTTCCCCAAGGCGAAGGAGCATTTGGCGAACTCGACGGCAGCGACTCTCTGCGCGACCTTGACGATGCTGAAAGCCCAGAGGGCGACGAGTACCCATTTGATTGCGTACGTGTAGATCAGGTAGCCGAGCCATGCGATGCGCACGATCTGGTCGACGGCATCCCACGTCGACTGCTTGTTGACGCCCTGCAGAGGGGAGTCGTTTATCGTGCTGACGCCTTCGAGCTTCTTGCGGAGGATCTCGGCCAGGATCATCCACAGCAGGATGAGCTGCGGACGGAGGACTTCGCCCGAGTTCTTCACCTCGGAGAACATGTACGACGTGAGAGGGAGGAAGAGGGCGAAGACGACCCAGAGGAAGTAGCGGACGGTGGGAGTAGCACTGGCGGCGGCTCCAGAGAGGCGGCCGAGGAAGCCACGGACCAGGAGGAGAACTGCGAGGAGGCCCATGATCACCGACACCACCACCATCAGAGCGTCGAGGGCGGTGCCGCCCGCCCTGTACTGCAAGAGAGTCGTACAGTTGCCGGATTGCGTCATCTATAACGCGGTGCCGACAATCGGTTTCAGAATTACAGCTAGCCGCACGCTAAAAGCAAACACAATGGCACAAAGTTAGTTATGACCGTTCTACTGTCTGTTGTATATTAGTATTATATATATATATATAGAGAGAGATTAGAGAGGAGAGAAGAGGAGCAGAGAGGAGAGAGAGAGAGTGGGCTGCGGTGTGCTAATGTCATTGGTGCTACAAGTTTTGGCCATTTAGATTAAAGTATTCGGGTATTAGCGATGATTGGGCCCCTAGGCTTGAGTGCCGGTGGTTGGGGTTGAATAGTATGATTTATCCGGGGTGAAATATGATCTAAAAAAGAGTAGATTAAGGCGAAAACTTCGGCTCCACCAAGTGTTTCGTGCTATTAATAGCCATGTAGCCGATCTGCTGCTGTTCTCAGAAGCCACGAGGCCTCCGTGCTCCTAAATCATTTTCGATGATAAAGTTTCCAAATCGAAGATCGGCTCTGATCTAGTATATTTAAAATATCTAGAAAATAAACTTTATACTTTTTCGATATCATTTACCTAATAATTGAAAGAGTTCAAAATCAATGGCTGAAAATAAAAATATCACAAAAAGTGGTGATATAGTATTAAAATTTTCGATCAAACATATTGATCTTGTTATAAATAGTAAAAAGAATTTTTGTATCAAAATTTTATCTGATTTGAATACTTCTACACCGTTAAACTTGCAAGCGCTATACATCAACCATTAAAAATTATTATTTTTGAACCCTTTCGATCGCTAGGAAAATGATACCGAAAAATCACAAAAATTATTTTCTAGATAATTCAAATACGCTAGATCAAGTCTAACGGAGCCGATCGTCGATTCGGAAGCTCTATCATCGAAAAGGACTCAGGAGCACGGAGGCCTCCGTGCTCCTGAGAGCACAGTAGCCCTGCTCTATATATATACTGTGCTCTCAGAAGCACGAAGGCCTCTCAGGAGCACGGAGGCCTCCGTGCTCCTGAGCCGTTTTCGATAATAGAGTTTTCGAATCGACGATCGGCTCCGTTAGACTTGATCTAGCATATTTGAATTATCTAGAAAATAATTTTTGTGATTTTTCGGTATTATTTCCTAACGATCGAAAGGGTTCAAAATCAACGGCTGAAAATAAAATCTCAGGAAAAGTGGTAATATAACATTAAAATTTTCGATCACAGATATTAATATTGCAACAAATAATATAAATAATTTTCTATCAAAATTTCATCTGATTTGAATTTTTCTACACCGTTAAATTTGCAAACGATATACATCAACCATTAAAAATTATTCTAATGGGAATCGAAGAAGAAAGAGTCTAGAAGGAGATAAGGGGGCATAGATAGAGGGAAGAAGAAGTGGAGGAGAAAGGGATTAGGTTAAGAGAAAGTTCAATATATCAATATTATTCTCCTTTTTCTCTCATGTTAAACTATCTTTCATATAGTAACATCCATATTTTTTTTTGAGAATAGGTAGCACGCTACCTGCTTCACTTATTGAATAAATGAATTAGGCTACAGAGATGAGACAACCAAAATCTCGAGAAGAGAAAAAAAAAAACAAAAAAAAAAAAATGGTGCAAAATTTTCTAAATGGTGCAACCTTAATCTAAAGAGTGTAAAATCTATTTCAAAATAGTGTAATTTTTATATCAAATAGTGNAGAAAAAAAAAAACAAAAAAACAAAAAAAAAAAGCCGATGTCATAGATTGTCTTTCCAAGATTCAATCAAAAGCCGATGTAGTAACATCCATATTTGCTACAAGACGAGTCTCTCATTCTTTCTTATTGGATTCCCTTTTAAATTTGTCATCTAATAGCATGTTGAGATTCAAGCGAAAAACTTTTAGATTGGAATAATAGAATAAATCATATCACACCAAACTGTCTCTACGAAATAAATAACAGGAAAAATAAAAGGACAAAAAAAAGGAAAAAGAAAAGGAGAGTAAAAAAAAAAAAAACATTAAAATGTCAAAATGAGAAGAGTATACAAGACTAATTGTATTAAAGCTTACTTTAATTATGTCTTTATTGCACAGCTTGCAAGAGACTTAAGAGTGTTGCAAACCACAATCAAGTTACTATTAGAAGTATTTAGCTAGAACGATTTTTGAGCCATAAAATTTAATTAATTGCTAATAGATAGATTAATTAATTGCTAGTAGCTAATTGTGCTATAAAAATTAACAAAATTTTTTAACTTAAATAACTGCAAAAAAAATTAGAAGTTAAATTCAATCGGTCCTCTCTCTCACTCTTTTTTCTTTTCAATTCAATCAATTGAGTTCAATCGTGCAGCTTTCTTAATGAGTTGGGAATTGAATTGTTGCGTACCTGACTCAACGCAACCCGTCTATAATGATATTTTTTGAGACCAGGATGATGTCGAGGATGATGGCCTACGATCCGACCCTCGATGCTGCAGTACAAGAGGGTTAGAGAGAGAGAGAGAGAGAGAGAATAAAGGAATGAATGGGAATGGAAGAAGAAAGAGTCTAGAAGAAGGAGAGAAGGGAGTGTAGATATATGTAGAGGGAAAAAGAAGTGGAGGAGAAAGAGATCAGGTTAAGAAAAAAGTCAATATATTATCAATATTATTCTCTTTATTTTTCTCATGTTACATTACATCTGCCTCTTTTTATTCCCCTAAACATCGTACCGAAATGATAAATCTAAACTCCTAGGTACTAAACTGAAATTAAGAAAAAAAAAATAAGAGTTTGAGCCTTTGGGCCTTAATTTGTACTAGTTAAGAACTCGCGCGATGCAGCGGGAAGATATTATTATAATAAATTATATATATATAGTTCAGCTACTATATTTATATAAGTATAGAATTCTTTATACTTATAAACTTTCGAATTAATTTTAAGATTAATTCTGGATTTAAATTCAAAATTTTAAATTTTTAACTTTGGGGATTTAAAATGAAATATAAAGTTTAGGAACTAAAATAGACATGCAAAAAAAAGCTAAATATAAATATAATTTAAGATTAATCACAATTCATAATAGTATAAATTATATATAAATATAAATAAATAAAATTTTGAATTAATTTTAAAATTAATTTTGGATTTAAATTGAAAATTTTGAATTTTATTTTTGGGCACTAAAGTGAAAAATAAAGTTTTGGGACTAAAGTTGACATAAAAAAAAGCTAAACAGGCGATAGTATGATAATATCGTTAAAATCTAAAATTTCTTTTAACAGTACCATTTTATTGCGGAATCAAGAGATTTAAAATTTTGATTGCAAAAAAAAGATTAAGAATGAAAATAAAAAATAATGAAAAGGTTCAGATCAATATGTGATTAATTTTTAAAAAAATTGTATTTTTATTAATCAAGAGATTTGAAGATTTGATTGTAAAAAGAATTAGGGACCAAAAAAAGTAGCAAAAAGCTTAGGGATCAATGTGCAATTTATTTTAAAAAGTTGTATGTGGGCCCTACACCCTCCCTAAAATAAGGGGAGGGCTTCAACTCTATAAAGAGGGGACCATTATTTGCATATTGGGGGTTGGTTTTAGTGATTAGGAGCGACTCATCTCCAATAATAATCTCCCTCAAAAGACCAAGCAAAAAAATAAAAATAAGTGTGAGACTCATTAATAAGTATTAGATTATATAGATGAGCTTTTGCATTAAATAAACAATTACAATTGAATTTACAAATAGCGCAGTGCTTTCCTTCAGTATAGAGCAACTTAAACTATTTAAATATAAGCATATATTAATTCAGCGTTTTGTTTCATATATATATATATATATCAATTATCAATAAAGAGAAAAAAAAATGATAATATAAATGGTTTATTTTTTTATTGAACAAATTAAATATAGTTTTTGTTCGATAATTTAGTTTGAAGTAATAGAGAACTAATGAGAAAATTGTAATAAATTAAACATATTAACGCTTTTGCGAATAGATTTATCAAAGCATACATGGTTGGATGCTACCTGCACTACAACAGAATTAGGTTATAGGGACACATGTTTGGGACACTTTTGAGTAAGTGTCCCATTTATGCTAAAACTTAAAAAAATATCTACTTATGCCTAAATATAAAGCCCAATCCAACCAAAAATAAAAGATTACTCTACTCAACCCACCACACCCAGTCCATTAGACCCGATTGTAAACAGAAAAGTAAAAAAAAAAGAAAAATCAATTACATCTTTTCTTCTCTCTTCACTCAATCCACTGAAATTCTAGACGAAGAGCCTTTCCTGTCGTCCTCCTCCGCCACCGCAGTCAACAAGATAGAGTTTCGGCGGTTGCTAAATGCTTAAATAAGTGTTGGTAAATTAGCAACACTCTTTTAGATTATAGCGACGCACTTTAACTGTCACTATATACCTAGCGACCCCACATATAGCAACACTTTTTAAAAATGTCGGTAATTTTAGCTAGCAGCACTTTTTTAACATGTACCTACATTTAAAAATGTCGCTATAGACCGCTTTTATTGTAGTGCTGAGCTTTGAGACTTGGAGAGTGACACTTGGAACTACAGTCAATGGTCAACGATCAACGTTTTCATTCGCTTATTTTGAAAATTTTGGGTGACAAAAACATTGACAAAAATGAAAAGTATCTCCCCACAAGCGAAATTTGGTGTTTTCCTATTTGCTTTACTTGCCCACCAAGCAACAGCTTCAATAAATACAAATCACACCGACCGTCCCTAACGCAGGTGACAAAAAGACTTGATGATTATCACACCGCCGTTCCTATTTGCTTTTTCATTCGCTTATTTTGACAATTTTGGGTGACAAAAACATTGACAAAAATGAAAAATGTCTCCCCACAAGCGAAAATCTCTCCCTACAAGCGAAATTTGATGTTTTCCTATTTGCTTTACTTGCCAACCAAGTAACAGCTTCAATAAATACCGATCACACCGACTGTTCCTAGCGCAAATGACAAAAGGGTTTGGTGGTTGGTATTCGAGACCTAAGTTCGAATTCTAGTTTATTCACATTTCCAGCTAAGTTTATTTTTAAATAAAATAAACGAAACGGATAGTGTGCTACCTATCTCTCTTAAAAAAATAATAAATAAATACCAATCACTTAACTGTTTCTAACTCTCTCTTTTTTTTCTTTTTTCTTTTTCCTTTTTTTTTGACAGAAACTGTTTCTAACTATTTTAATCTCTAAATAATGTTATAATAACTAGTTAACGGCCCGTGCGATACGGTGGAAAGGTATTATTATTACAGTAAATTATTATAATTAATATATATATAGTTAATTCGTGAATTATTCACGAATTTTTGAAAAAACGAATTAAACGGACGAATTCGTATTTTTTCAAAAAATTCGGAAAAAAACGCGTATTTTTGGGTAAAAATACGAATTCGCGAATAATTCGCGAGCCGAATTATTCGCCAAAAAGACGCGGCCTCACGGTTGCGGCCCTCGCGGCTGGCGAGCGCGANGCTCGCGCTGGCGCTGGTCACGGGCCTCGTGGGCCTCACAGCTCGCGAGCTCGAGCTCTCGCACGCGGGTCGCGGGTCGCGGACCTTGCGGCTAGGGGTGGAACTGGGCCCGGGCCTAAACAAGGCCCATCTCGATGGGCCATGTTTGGGCCGGGCTTTGGGTATTAAAAATTTAACTTTGGGTTCCGGCCGGGCTTCAAAATTTAGGCCCGAAAAAATTTTAGGCTTATTTGGGCATGTCCAAGCCCGGCCCGAGCCTGGCCCAAAAGCCCGATATATTAATTATTAAAATAAAATATTTAATTATATATATATAATATTTATTTATAAAAAGAATAAATTATATAATATATCATATATAGTATATGTGTTATTAATGGTATATACTTATATATATATATATGAGGATATATTATATATTAACAAAATATTTAGTTCCATAATAGGATATATTAAATAGTATTATTATTTATAATTAATTAATTATACATATTTATGAGTAAATATATGGTACATATTATTATACAAATAAAAATATTTATATATTATATGATAAATGTATAAAATGGGCCTTCACAAAGCCCGATGGGTATTGGGCATTGGGCTTGGGCTTAGGCCGGGACATAATTTTCAAACAAAATTACATAAAAGTTCGACCCAAAGCCCAACATTTTCTTTCGGCCGGGCTTGGGCATAGGATTACCCGACCCAAGCACGGCCCAGTTCCACCCCTACTCGCGGCTCGCAAGCGAGCGCGAGCGCTCGTCCAGCGTGGCTCGGCCCCAAAAAAAAAAAATTTCTGTTCACCTTGCACAAAATAGAAAAAAAAAAAATCATTTCCCTCTCCAAAAAAAGATATCACTTTATCAAAAGATTATATTTTTATAGACTATCTTAATTTTTATTATTAATTATTTTTTTTTTTAAGATATAATAAGTTTGTTATTTTTTTTTACTTAATTAGCTTAATTTTGTAGCTCTTTATTTTTATATCTAAGAAATATGAATTTATACTACAAGCTCAAATCTTGAGAGGAAAAAATTTAATTTAATAGCCGAATTTTTTATCCCGAATTTTTAATTGGTGAATGTATAATATCCGTATAAATCACGTATCCGAATAATTGACAAATTCGTTTTTTAGCAGTATTTTTCAACGAATTTAAAAATTAGAAGACGAATTTTATCCGAATTATATCCGAACCGAATTTTTGCCGAATCTGAATTAACTAACTATGATATATATAGAGTCCGGCTACTATACTCTTATGAGTATAGGTCACTTTATACTTATAAGTTTTAGGCCGTTAGATTTACTCCTTTGGCCATTTTCACCTGTTATATCATACTATTCAACCAACCACCCACTCAACCCTAGAGGACCACTGTTAAACTAATCGGGGACCACTATCATCCTAACCGCACATCTCTTTATCTAACGGTTAAAAACTTATAAGTACAAAGGCTCAATACTCATAAGAATATAGCAGCCCTAGCCTATATATATAGAGTCCGGCTACTATACTCTTATGAGTATAGGTCACTTTATACTCATAAGTTTTAGACCGTTAGATTTACTCCTTGGCCATTTTCACCCGTTAGGTCACATTTCTTTATCTAACGGTTAAAAACTTATAAGTACAAAGGCTCAATACTCATAAAAGTATAGCAGCCCTAGCCTATATATATATATATATATATATATATATATATAGAGTGAGGCTACTATGCTATCAGAAGCACGGAGCCTTCCGTGCTTCCAGCTCGTTTTCGATGTTGCGACTTTCGAATCGTCGATCGGCTCCGTTAAATTTGATCTAGAGTATTTGGAGTACCTAGAAAATAAATTTTATGATTTTACGATATCATTTGCCTAGTGAACGAAGGGGCTCAAAATCAACGGCTGAAAATAAAAATCTTCCAAAATGTAATAATATGACATTAAAATTTTAAATCAAAGATATTGATCTTGTTTTATATAGTATAAAGAATTTTCTATCAAAATTTCACGTGATTT